>NC_135551.1:6044462-6344462 GCF_964340395.1 Glandiceps talaboti
ATTAGCGAAATGACATGAAAAAATTTCTACTGAATAATTTGAAAAGACAATACATGCAATGTAAATATGAACACAAACACTTGTGACCTCAAATATGGGTTAGAATGGAATGAATTACCGATATCACTGACGTATTTGGTCGATAATGTATGAAAGGGGTAAAATAACACGGGTTTCTCTGACTACGAAATATCTACAAGATGGGATGAGTATCTCTGAAAAAAAGTATCATTCAATTCATTGTGCACGACGTGACGAATCGCTTAATATTTTTAAAATCCATCTTCTAATTGTTATAATGGTGTGATTTCTTAGAGGATTATGAAATTTGTACTAGAAAGGTGGAGGAAGGTAACATTTTGGACATATGTGTTGAGTAAAAGGCTAGTTGAAAAGTCGTGTCGTTATGATATGAAGCTTAAGGTACTACTTATCTTGTTGTATTTCGCGGTTCGTGGAATTACGCTGTGCCAGAAACCCATGTTACTGTACACCTGCACCTTTGCATCATTGGCCAGGTCAAATACGTCAGTTGCAGTTCAGTTTTATATTATGATTATATATTATCATTCTACGATCGATAATTCATTATACAGTGTATTCTGGAACATATCTCGTGTTACAAGTGTCTGTGGTGACAACTAATCTAGACTTTCAAAGTCACGGTTTCTGTGTTGTTTTTTCTCGAATTTCTGTGTTCTCTTTATGGATGAGCAGTCAAATAAAACGTGTGATCTGGAATGGAAATTATAACGCTTCCACCTGTCTTTGCCCCTTGGAATGAATCACGCGAGATTTCACTATTTATTCGTAAATTTATCTACAAATCTCGGAAAAAAACAACAAACTATTTTGCTAGTCATGAGTCCTTCTACGGATAAACATCAGCAACGTACACACCACTGTAGTAACATCAGTACCGTGGGTAGTATCTTGCAAGTCTCCTTCATTCGAAGACAGCAAGTTGCAAGAATGTGAGAGTGTGAAACTCAAACAAAAAAAAGACGGAAAAAGTCGTTCAAGGTGAGGTCGCCTGCTGCATGCAGTGACTCCGAAGATGCGCTCGATCTCATTTACATCTTGTTCCTTATATTAAAACATTTACTGATAAAACGGCAGATCACTTTTGGGAATTTCTGGTGGCCCTGAAAAACTATTAAACTAGGTACGCAATTTAAGATCCACTCTTTGAAGACCCACTTTCAATTGTGTTCGACGTTGTATTTGGTTAAAATGTTGTTTGATATAATTATCTCATTGCACTGACACTAGCGTTATTCCGCAATTCATTTTGAAGCGACAATTTGACTATGGAAAGAATGGCCCTGAATTTGTACCTTCGACATCAAATCCAAACTTCAATTTCCATTATAATGATAATGACAAGGAAAATCCACTGAGTTCACCTTGAGTTCCGACATACCGGAGGGCCATAAAAGTTTTGGTAGTTGGGTAAAGAAAAGGAATATTTTGTTGTGTTACTTATTTGAGAAAGCAACATCAAATTTGTTTTTATTTAATTTTTTTTTACTTTGAATTTGACATCTTTCCGGCAACTACTTTGAAAGATATGACATTAGGCCAGAAGAAATGAAAAAGCTGTTCAACCTACCCATATATTTCTTTAGGTGATGGGCAATACATCCTCATGTTTGTTTCAAAATTAAGGAAATTTCTTTATATTTTCTGAATAGACTATAGTACAATATACATTTTAGTCTATTCCAAATTATATAATATCTTATACAGTGGTTTACTCGGCTCTCATGATGCATACAAGCATGAATTGAAATTAAATTAAGCTGTTGCATATCCAATGTGCACTAAAAAGAATTGAGCAAAAGTTTACGACCATGGGAGTGGGCTGAGCAGTCATTGGGCCATCAAATGTTTTGCTCTTTATTCGGGATTTTTGGAATCAAATTAAACTTCAGGAGAAGTCATTTACCAAGTGCACATCCGCAAAATATCTTTCAGCCTTGCCACAACAAAGTACACTAATGTCTTCCAGATAATATGCAATTCTGGTATTTTATAACCATATTCAAGCATTGTAAGACTTTAAATTATGTCTATGGTTTGATATTTTATGCCTCTAAATGGTCTCCTCAGTACACTGTCTTATTTTCCTTCCAATCAGTAGCAATCAAAGTGATAATTGTCTTTATCCCAAAACAAGATGGAAGGTGGCTGGCTAAGTACCTCCCTGTATAGGATAGAGCTAATTAGAGACATCTCCTTATGCGTGTGAAATCTACATCTTGTCGAAAGTAATCTCGTTCGGAGTATTATTGTAGTTGGCTATCACTGTAATGCATCATTGTACCATATAATTGTATATCTCTACTGCAGTGTAGGTGAAATAATGGGTCCACAGCTAAAATAATGCTTGAGTTTGATTTGGCGGGCCTTAGCATTTTTTGAGAACAGAGGGTGAGAGGAGCTGCAACATTTGTTTAACCGTGAATTGTGTACATTTCCTAACTGTAGCTATGCAGACAAATTGCAAGAGATAGTATCAAGATGACTGAATAAGTTCTATCTAAACTCGACCTGAAATATTTTTCTCTCAGTATATATGGTTTGTTTTTACATCCTGTCAAGCATTGTGAAAAACCGAAATGAACCTACCTACCTAGATTGCCCGTTGAACAGCTTTTTCATTTTGTCTGGCCTTACATTAATTGCGTATGCTAAAATACATATTATGTAAATTACATGCAGATGTATGTAAATTAGCCACAAAAAAGACAAAGTTCTGCCCCCTGGCAATTTGGTCAGGCTACGGCCCTGAACACTCAATGACGAGACACGTGACTTCATCTTGTACGTGTGTTCTTCATTGCAGCATACTATGATTACTACGAAAAAACATTTTACCACTCTGTGAAGGATATTAGAATGTACGCATATGACGACAACTTAATTGATAATATATGGACTGAGAGACCAAACTGTCCTGATGCAGAACCACTTTTTATACTGGATCCAGTATGGACGGGTATGTACATAAAATACTGATATATACTAGATGGCTCTATAAGCACATCATTTCTTATCTCCCAAAAAGTGTGATTGGAGCTGCTCCTCATGGGGTCAATGTTAATGCAGGATGGAAAACCTTTACCAGGGAAAAGCTGGGTTGTTCAGTACATTCAAACTCAACCACATTTTTCTTATATGTTGTTGCAAATTTAATCAAAATCAAATCCTGACACCACAGTGGCCAGCAATTTAACTACTTAGACATCGACAACCCAAAATTGGAATAACATACACGCCTTTTCATAAATGATGAGCATTGTTAGTCCCCGCGGACGAAGTCCGGAACGGGGACTTATGGATCGGGTTCTGTCTGTCTGTCCGTGCGTCAGTCCGTCCGTCCGCAGCTGTTTCTTGGAGATGCCTGGACCGAATTTTTTCAAACTTGGTACAGGGGCAACATACTATGGCATACATATGCACGTCAATTTGTTTTATGATACGATCCAATATGGCCGCCTAGCAACCATTTTGTTTGCGAATTTTCCCTGTCTAGAGCCATAACTCAGACATGCTTTAACAGATCTCATTCAAAGTTGGTATTAGGACAGTGTTCTATGACATACATGTGCATATTCATTGTTGTCATGATACGATCCAATATGGCCGCCTAGCAGCCATTTTGTTTGTGAATTTTCATGTCCAAAGCCATAACTCAGACATGCTTGAACAGATCTCATTCAAAATTGGTATTAGGACAGTGTTCTATGACATACATGTGCATATCCATTTTCATTGTGATACGATCCAATATGGCTGCCTGGTAGCTATTTTGTTTGTGAATTTTCATGTCCAAAGCCATAACTCAGACATGCTTAAACAGATCTCATTCCAAGTTGGTACTAGGACAGTGTTCTATGACATACATGTGTATATCCATTTTCGTTGTGATACGATCCAATATGGCTGCCTGCCAGCCATTTTGTTTGTGAATTTTCCATGTCCAAAGTCATAACTCAGACATGCTTGAACAGATCTCATTCAAAGTTGGTATTAGGACAGTGTTCTATGACATACATGTGCATATCCATTTTCATTGTGATACGATCCAATATGGCTGCCTGGCAGCCATTTTGTTTGCGAATTTTCATGTCCAAAGCCATAACTCAGACATGCTTGAACAGATCTCATTTAAAGTTGGTATTAGGACAGTGTTCTATGACATACATGTGCATATTCATTTTCGTCGTGATACGATCCAATATGGCTGCCTGGCAGCCATTTTGTTTGTGAATTTTCCATGTCCAAAGCCATAACTCAGACTCCATTTTCATCGTGATATGATCCCCCATACCCAACCAATCCTTTATTGTTGGAGGCATATTCCATGTCCAACAAGCACACCCAACATATCTAAGTCTGTTTGTTTTAGGTTCACAAATGTTGTTGCGTGATCAGAGTAGTGATAATTCCTTAAAACCCAATTATAGCGGGGATTATGTCATTCTCAATGACTTGTTGCTAATGATACCAATTTGGAAATTGCATCAATATAGTGATTTGCATAAATTCACAGCTTGTGTTTCTTTCTTTTTTCTGCCATTCGTTCTGGAAACATGATGATATATGATGGCAGGAAGAACATGGGGAAGTAAGATCCTAGAAATACGAGACGAGATGAGGAGAGAAAACGTCGACATGTTGGTTGTACATGCTCTGGACGAGAGTGCTTGTAAGTAGATGGATTATTTGACAGAAAACTGATTTCAGAGGTGTTTTTCCTGGATCCGTGAATGTGAATTAATTCTATAAGGTCCGAAAACAATTACAACGTGGCTAATATTGATTATGCAAATAATAGCAGTCCATGTCCAACTTCGAGTTTGACGGCTTTGATGAACGCAAGGTTCTTGAAGCCCCTTCACCGACTTCCGCTTCCGGTCGATACAATCCGCACCGACCATATTGGATTTGCCACTGCAATGGAACAAAACAGAAAAATAAATTACAATCTTATACAGTGTATTCTTGACAAATATTAATTCTCATACTACATGTACACTGTCTTGCATTGAATTGTAGGGATGTACAATATGCGAGGAGTGGATATACCATACAATCCGGTTTATTTCTCATATACAATCGTAACATTTGTCGAATCAATGTAAGTAGAATATATCTATTCCATGGTAGCAACTATCATTATTTTTTTGAAGGGTAGATGGTCAGAAGGAGGTGTGGGGGTGGGGGGGGGGTTTAGTTCATTGATACAATGATGCAAGGATCGGGGGGGGGATAGGACCGGGAAAATAAATTGAATCTATATTGTTGATGTTGCAAGTCATTCTGCATTCAGCTGAGGACGCAGATCACTATAATGTTAGCGCAAAGACCTCTGGGAACGAAAAAGGTTGCTCATGCGTCTATTCGTTCGTTCGTGTACGTCTGTCTGTGCATGTGTGAGTGCGTGTGTGTTTGGGATGAGTGCTGAAAAGATCGTACAACATGCATTCAATTGTGCAAGGGGACGTTTTAGCTGTCCCTTCTTATGATTAATACGTCCAGTTTCCTCCATTTTACTTACTATTGGTAGACTTGAGAATGACAACTTCCTTAAACTATATTTTTATATACGTATTCATCAGAGTTTTTATACAGAGTGAGAAGGTGCAACCGAAAGAGATACGAGATCATTTAAAGCTAGATGAACAAGAAGAGTACTGTAATACTCTTGGTAAGCTACAGACCGAACACTGTGTCAGACACTATGATTATGAATTGTTCACTGACGAGTTATCTCGGTATTCAAATCATCCTGACATTAGACGAGTATGGATAAGTGATGCTGCTAGTTATGCAATTCATAAATCAATCCAAGAGGTGAGTATTAGTAAAGTTTGTCATATTTTGTAGATATAGAATATCCCCACATTACATTGATGATGATGGAATCCAGACCCCTTTGTCAATATCAAGATCAATTTAACTTGCTATCAGTAGTTGTCTTTGGACTTCACCCAACTGCACTAGCTGTAATTGGAGAACATTGTTTGAAAGTGTTTTCTTAGGAATGACTGGCTCATAACATTGCACATCCTGCATATAGTAGTGAATGACATACACCATTGGGTAAACGTGTTTGTGTAATTAAACACATGCTATGGTACAATAAATCCAATCAAATTGATTTTTGCGTCCGCACCCCAAAACCAGGAACCGAATGCGACTACGATTTCGACCCGTTGCTTTGCCATGTCTGGATACAGTCGACCCATGTGTAATGTATAAGTATTGACATTTTAACAATTTTCAGTGAATGTATAGTTGGTTGTCTTGTTGAAACAATTATTCCAGTTATAGCTAATGCAGCTTTGATATCGCATTACTTGTTGTATTTTTATATCAGGGAAAGCTACTTTCGAGCTTATTTGAAATAGACTAGTTTAGAGTGATTAAAAATATCAGATTTTAGTATCACTAAATGCATGTTATCAGTACGTTCCATAGTTCTCAACATATTTCAAAGATTACCCTTAACATTCACCCTTGCTCGGAAAAAACATACCTTACCAAGCCATAGGCCTGGGCGCTTATATCATTCGTTAGTCAACCCTGCATCATTCGTTTGGTGGGAGACAAAACGTACACCTGTTAATACATTTAGCAGTGACCATGATTGTGTGTTGTCTTTTTGACTGCATTGCATTAAAGTACGTTTATTGGAATTGTAAAAAGTCAGTTTTGATCCTTGGTTACTTGCCCTATCTGATAATTGTTTTGTGTACATTCACAGGATAAAATAATGATGAAGCAATCTCCGGTCATGCTAATTAAATCTATCAAGAACGCAGCAGAAATCGCAGGAATGAAGGAAGGGAATGTAAGTGAAATTCTCCTGTATTTGTGACAAACTTGATGAAAAACATATCTTCTTTCACTGACAGTCAATGGGAATGAAAAAATCGTATTTTATTTTTTAAAAAACAAAAGCACTTTTTTCTACAATATCTTGTTTTGAAGCTCTTGTTGAAACTTTCGATCTTTTTTTTTTAAATATAAAATGTACCAGAAACTCGTTTTGGAAAGATTTTTTTTTTCATCGATAACATTTTATGGTTTTGATCCACATTTGGAGTAACTGAATCCCACCATTTGTCAGTTATTATAGAAGTCTTGTCAAATTCAAATTTCTGTATTTGAAGCCTAATATATGAGACAACTGTATTTCCCGCCAAATATAATTGGAAACGAACATCTAGGACATGATGACAACTAATAATCAATTATCTAATTTAAATATTTAAATTTAGTTAGAATAGAAGGTGAGTAAGTTAACGTCAACATCAACAGTAAACATTCGCATAGATTATAAACAAATATTTGTAAAATGTTATTTATTTGTTCAAATATCTATCATTAGAGAATGTAACGATACAGTATCAGTGTCTAATGATGATCATAATTACCCAATATTTTCAAAGGATTGTCAGAAAATGTAATTGTTTGTTTGTTTGTTTCTTTTATATGTATCTCTAGATTCAAGACGCCATTGCTGTTATCGAGTTCTACCATTGGTTGGAAGGACAGGTAGTTAATCTATTGCAGATAAAAAGACTATCTTTCATGTTTGACATAAAATATCAGCGGAGATGTGATATATGAATTTGTTGATTGCCAATAACTTGTACGATACATTCTTAGGATAAGGGTAAACATGTGCATGGAGACAAGGACTTCAACAAGAGACATATAAACGAAAGGCAGAAGAAATGTTGTTCCGTTCACAGTCTAGATCACTTCATCCTGAATAGATTGTGTTTATCACTATTTACAGTTACCGTCCAGTGGCTATGTTTGAAACCAACATTATCTCTAAGCTATCACAGTTCGTGTAGAATGTGCAGTTTCTTTTGGTATCGTATTGAAGTTGAACAGTAACGTGAAATGGGCTGTATATAGCAGCATGTGACTACAGTTACATATTCTGTCTCAGCCCACTATAAAATCGTTCATGTGGTCTGAGGTTCTATGCATTCCTAACTGTGTATATAACGATTAATTGTATAGCGGTTCGTCAATATGTGTTGATACTGGGCAAATAACTCCATTCTTTTTTTTCATCACAGGTACCATTGGCTAACGGTGACATCAACTTACTGAGTGAATTAATTTGCGAAGAAAAGGTATTGGAATTTAGAATGTAAGTACACGTGGTCTACATCATGTCTCTTGTCGTATGGGCATTTCTGTCCCACAAATAACAATGTTGTACAACTTGTGGAAAGTTGAGATTGTCCTGTGTTTGAAATATTTTTTTTCCGGCTGGAAATACTGATATTAAAGCGTTGTTTACTTTTAATTAACATTAATATTTAGTCGTTCACTTTTAATTAACATTAATATTTAGTGAATCTCCTGAGTCACATGACTACTTTTATCTCTCATAAAATCTCCCACAGGCAACAACCAGATTTCGTGATGGAAAGTTTTGGTCCGATTTCTGCATTTGGTCCAAACGGTGCTGTTATTCATTATAAGTGAGTATAAACCGCTGCAGATATTAAATGAATACTAGATTATTGATAATAATACCAATAATTATAGCCAAAATGCTGTAGACTTGGAGTTTAACTCATGTATGACGATTATTACACACCCTCAGACAACTTCGAATGCAAAAGAAGCGATTGCATAGGTGTCGTGCATAGTGGGGTATGTTGAAGCAGTCATGTTGAAATGTCGATTACCAGTTAGAAAATAAACAATTGCAGCCATTAAAACCATCAAGTCCAAGTGCAATGTTTTCATTAGAAGTCTGTTTCTACTGCACTGCGAAATAATAGCAATGCTTATCAGTGTTCAATGTGTTTGGGCAATGGATCCTACTGGGTTTATTGTGTGTCTGTGATTGTTAGTCTAGAGTTGAAATATGTCTGTCTTTGTGTCAAAAACGTAATGTCATATGAGTCAACCACCATGTCAGGCTCATTTTTAGCTGTATGCCATTTTCCCCTCGTTACCAAGAACGACTATTTTATTTCGGTTGCTAACTTTTTGACAGCCCATAGTAAACCACACTTCAACAGTGAACATCCCAGCTAGTAGCCTTTCGTCCCGAAATTATACTGCAGGGTTATGAAATGTTCAACAAATAAAAGTATGTTTGCAATAACGCAAACAATATTGATATAACTTCCATTCCAATGACGTCACGAATTTACATGTTTTCTGCATTATGATAAATAGCTACAATATATACCTCGAAGCTGCCATGCGCTCACAGTTATGAGTAACCTATATACGTCAGTTCTGGGCTGTCTGGACTGTTTTTTTCACTCCTGTAGACAGACCATTTACTTACACATTTGTTGAAACTCGGTCTCAACTTAGCAGTGAGTGTTTCTGAATTCTTTATCTAACAGAGCAACACCAGAGACTAATCTTGCCATCACAGACAAAGATATGTACCTGATAGATTCTGGAGGTCAATACAAGTAAGTGTACAACCATAAAACCTGTGAATCCAACATTTGTTTACGAATAACTGTATCTGGTAAGTGAGTGCGAATGACTAAAATATTTGGAAACAGAATGATTTTAGCTCACTGAACTTTTATATATAACTCATAAACGATCCGGTGACATAAGTTACCATACATATCAAAACAATTTGGCATTTGGGTGAAAAGGTTCATGAAGCAATTTGTGCCGATTCAACGTATATGACTCGATCGGGGTTTCAGTTTTCCTTTTGATAGAGATATATTATTTTGGAATAAAGAAATAAGTTTAAGTTCAAAATACAATTTGGAAATCTAGCATGGCTACTTTTTATCATAGTTCTGGCATTATGTTGAATTATCCACTGGATCATTGAAGATATTGAATTAACTTACAGTCTGACTAATAACACTAATTATTCACAGGTGTGGTACGACAACGGACACAACTAGGACATTTCACTTTGGAACACCAAGGGAGGAGCATAAGGTATGTTGTTAGTTGTGATAATTTACAGAATCGCGCAGTCCCAGACTTATTTATATGATCGATATTTCAAAACTACTACTAAAGATAGTCTACATCTTATACAATCACTTTATGCCTACTAAAGTAGGTCAGAAAAGACAAACTAATTTTAAAAAAAAGTTAGACCAACTGCAATAGTCACAGCTAGCTACACCGGGGCAGGGGGAAGAGCAATTGTCATAACTTTAACCATATGGGAAAGGATCGGTGTTTTTTTTCCTGTAAAACGGGACATGGTAATACTTTGGACGTAGGGGTCTATGTGGGACCTGTTGGACCTCTCCACCAAACTTCTTGAAAGAACTTCGTAAATACTTCAATTTACAAGTATTGTAACGATGAACAGATAGTTTAAGAACAACAGGCAACAACGACATGAAAAAAAAGTATTGAGCAATTCATGTTTGTTTTCACAAGCTCCATTATGTCATACAACCAATAAGAACCAATAAGAGACTGCTATCCTACATTTCATAATAGCAAGATCGCAATTTATTTCCAACAAACAAACAAACAAACAAACAAACAAACAAACAAACAAACAAACAAACAAACAAACAAACAAACAAACAAAAAAACGTATTGCAACTAGATGCAGATACGTGGGCGCCAATGTTTTGATGTCTGATTTGATGGCTGTACGGTGGCACTGTGAATAGTTCATTTCACAAGAAAATGTATTCACTCATTCGTTCGTTTGTTTGTTTGTTCGTTCATTCTTTCAAGTTTGCTATCTTAAAGTGTAGCATGTGCAGTTGTTTCTGCTTGGTTCTATCAAACACAACACATGAACACTAACATGAAACGGGCAGTAATTGAAGAATAAGCCTCTTCTTTATCTACATCATTGACGTTCAAGACATCAATATACATTTATGAAAGATTCTAGTCACACTTACCATGTTTCCACTTTTTTCTCATCTCTCTCTTTTCACTACAGCAAGCTTACACTCGTGTACTGATGGGAGCTATTGATCTATCACTGGCCATATATCCAGAGAGAACTATGGGTAAGTTTATCAACCTTTATCTACATTGAACCTTCATAACAACAAACCAATGTAGTTAATTAATGCAGTGATTAAACTAAGTAATATCAATAACAACAACATCAAAGCATTATTTGTCCACATAGATTTGTTTTGGCTCTTTTGCTCAGGGAATCATTAGTAAATCTATTACTCTGTCCCAGTATATGTTTTATTCACCATCTAATCTCAAACGATACCCAATAATTTCAAACATTGATGTTTTCAATCAAAAATTGCTTTCATAGGTAGCAGTTTAGACTCATTTTCTAGAAGACACTTGTGGAATATAGGCTGGGATTTCGGCCATAGTCCAGGACATGGTATTGGTGCTTGTCTCAACGTACACGAAGGTAAGACATTACGTCATATCTGGTACACGGGCTATGCAAAACTAACAACTGTCATGAAGAATTGGGTTTTCATCGCAACTTATAACGTACGAACAACGTAGTGTTATTACTTATCGACCCTTAATAATATCTACATCAATAAATCACCACTTAAGAACTATTGTTTAGCGACTAGCAGTTTTGTGATTTGTTTTCCACATCTGTGCTTCATGGTGGTGAAATGCTTGTCACATCACAAACTTATTACGAAAATACTCCTTGCCCACCCTCGTCAAAATACTTACCTAACTTAATGGGATTTGATTATCATTTCAGGTCCTTCACGTATTGGAAAAGGAGGATCGAAAAATGAAGAACCATTGTTTCCTGGAATGTTTCTGTCTGACGGTAAGTACAGTAATGGAAAGAGGTGTGTGTGTGTGTGTGTGTGTGTGTGTGTGTGTGTGTGTGTGTAAGATGGCCAGGTACAGACTGTTGGAAAGTGAGTTGATGACTATATAAAATGTTATAGAATCTATAAAAGGGGACAGGCGTATATATATAATATAATGTAATATAATATAATATAATGCACACATGCATGCTTCCATGCACACATACATACACACACACATACATACATACAGACAGACAGACAGACAGACAGACAGACAGACAGACAATTATACATTGCTAGCCTACTGGGTTAAAATTATATTTCTTTACTTCATCTTGTACAGAACCCGGATACTATGAAGACCATAATTTTGGTGTTCGTCTAGAGACTGTATTCATGGTAGTTGAAACACAAACTCAGGTAATACAGTTTTATCAATGTATTTAAATATGATATGATGTGATATGATATGATGTGATGTGATATGATATGATATGATGTGATGTGATGTGATGTGAGGTGAGGTGAGGTGAGGTGATGTGATGTGATGTGATGTGATGTGATGTGGTGTGGTGTGATGTGATGTGAGGTGAGGTGAGGTGATGTGATGTGATGCGATGCGATGCGATGTGATGTGATGTGATCTGATGTGATATTATTTGACACAATGTGATGTGATAGAATCGTATACAGCACTGAACTTAAAGAACTTAGACACAATGTAACGGAATTAGTGTGATGTGTTATGGTTTAAAGTTATGTAAAATAGCGTGTTTCCATAGTAATATGAATACACAACAGTATATTTTTTATGTTGTTTAATGCGATGTATTGTAATATAAAGTTATATGGTATAACTCAACATGGCGAACTAGTGTAACGCATCAATATTAAGCAGCGTCATTTGATACTATACAAAGTTGTGTGCTGTAAATTTATGGTATGTGATGCTATAATGTTGTGTACACCAATTGTTTATTTTCTACAGGAAAACTTTGGCAACCAAACATGGACAACTTTCGACGAAGTGGCGTTTGTACCCTTCCAATACAAACTGATCAAATTTGAAATGATGACGCCACCACAGGTCAGTATATGTACACTGGAAATCAATAAACATACTACTCTACACCTGTCTACCGTGCACAAGCCAACTTGTACACATTAAAACAAAGAATATGAAGGTGATATGATGAGGTGATATGATGTGATGTGATGTGATGTGATGTGATGTGATACGAGATTTACTTCTTAATCATTCTAACACGTACGTCACGACTACTCTCGCCGTCTTTGACTTGTAGTGAAAGGGCTCCTTATGTCTATCGTATTTTCCTTGATCGAACAGGGAAACGAATTCGATGAAAACATCTAAATAAACTCAAAATGCAGTTGATAACCCACGCTATTCTATATATGGTGACATTATTGATTTGTATTTCTTATTATCCAAACTCCCCGAATTGTTTGCTTCTGTGGATGAAAATCCATGGTAGCTGTAAATTAAACTGAGTCTTCTGCATGTGTCTGTGAGTACATGTAAAAACAAATAAATGGGAGGAAATCAGTACATTTTAAATGCATGATACAAAAGTGAAATTCCTTAATTTGGTTACCATGTACTAGTAGCCAACAAAAAAACCCGCCAATGACGTGACATGAGCTACACAGGACCAGTTTCAAGGGTTTAGTTTTATTTGGAAGTGCAGTTCTCCTCCTTCAAATCATGTAAAAACCACATTTTAACTCGTTATACATGTATATTTATATACCACAGATTGATTGGATGAACAGGTATAACCAGGAAATAAGATTCCACATTGGTGATAGGTTATATACTAAGAATAGACAAGCCTATGATTGGATGATTGAAAATACCAAACCAGTCTACGGCCGAGGTGTTTGTGGTGCCAATGGAATCATCGCCAACACTGTCCTGGTGGTGGCGCTCTCCCTTTCTGCGTTTCTTCTGAATCAGAAGTAGTTCCTTATGAAAGCAGGAATTTCAATAGATTTCTCAGTGGAACGAGTTGATGTAAATATCTTTGAAAACATTTGAGTTGGCTTTTAAACCATAGTAAGAACTTTGTAGAGATAGTGCAAATATTTTTAATTTTTTTAAAAGGAAAAGTACTTTCCTGCCGAGGATTAGGGTATTGGTAGGCATGTAGTAAACCCAAAATACTGACGTCACGAACAGAGACATAATAATTATGTATATTAGAAAAACTACTGATTTTAAGAAAACTGCATACCCTGGTGTTTGCTAATTATACAGCGTAAAATATTTACCAAATTGAGTGAGGAAGATTATTATTAAAATTACTCTGTTTTAGTCAAAAATAATAATTAATAATTGATCACCTTCTGACTTTTTTTTACTTTGTGATCGCATTCGTGGGATTTTATTTCGTAGATTTAGGGTGTAGTAGCTATTTTTGATTTGATTTAGAAATTGTTAAATTTACTCAAGTTTTTTCGAAAAAAGTCTCTTGACGTTAGGGATAGTAATTTATGGCAATACTACATTGTTCTAAAGTTTACTAATGTATTAATTCACACTGATGATAGTCGCTGGTATTTAAATATGTTGTATTGTTTAAACCGAGTGTAACTTTTGCTATCCTCACTTCACTGCAGGTGTTATGTACTGAGCATGGCGGCAATTTCCATCGTGTAATTGTTTAGCAGTATGTGTATTGAAAAACGTGTTTGTCAACATTCTATGCAGGAAGTGTGAGACTTAGGGCATAGTAATCAAATTTTTAATTTCCGTACTGAGAGAAAAGTAACTTTAGAAAGACAAGCTGAAGGTTATTCGTAAGCGTACAATAATTGATTGGTAATATTTTTTTATGACGTTTATTAATTTCTATTCAAGGAGAGACTATTTTTGAAAAAGTATTCTAATGAACAAAAGTCATATTTTGGAATCTTTCCTATTTGCATGTATTGTAATGTATCTCATCGAAGTATGTGGCAGATACAAACGTTGAAACACACTACTGAATATCACCTGGATATCACTAATGACGTAATTGTTATTCCAGAGATAATGAACAACTTTACAGTCAAAACGTAACCATAACACAGTGACAAAACCTGTAACAGGAACTTCATTTCCTACCTACTCATGATGATTAAAAAATAATAAATTAAAACATATAAATTACATGATTCTGGCAGCTGATTTCAACGTAGTAAACAGACATGTCATAGAAAAAAACCAGCAAAAAGGTCTAGACTGTTCGGCAGTGTTGACTGACAGGTATTTATAGATATTCGATCACTGGATTATATTCTATACTATAATAAAGTCAGTTGATCATTACAATGATACTTGACCTAAGAAAATTTTGATATGGTAAGTATACAGGTTTATATTTGAAAATTTAGTAACGGACGGATATGGAACGAGTGACAGTGAAGATTGTTCAATGCGATCGTTGGTGGCGCACTGATTGTGAATGGTGAAGTTAACGTCACTACCAATGACTTATTATTACAGTGAGATGACCAGTAATAGTTTATTCACCTTTGACCAATCGTTCAATTCATATGAATACAATATTATAATAACATGTGTTAAGCAACTTATGGTATAAGGATGGACGGTATGAAATCTAGGTTTTGTGGAGATCGTACTTGACTGTAAATAGTGAAATACAGGATACAGAGAAGAAACTCGAGGTCATCCAAACTTTAGAATAGTGAACTATTAACTTTCTACCTACCCACACGAAACAGCATTTTTAGACATTCAAGAATGAATTCATAGTCGCAGGTGACGTATAAGTATGTTATTTGCCAAATACTGTTCCACATCTTGCTGCTCGAGGTAATTTTTCTGGTATAACGGCTCGCCTCAGGCTCTCCGTTATACCAGAAAAATTACCTCTCGCAGCAAGATATGGAACGGTATTTGGCAAATAACGTATACTTATTAAGGCGTGTTCTATCGGGTTCTTTTTGGTGCGCGTGACTTTATCATGATATGATTGCGTGTATGTAACCGTTGGTAAAAACTCGGTTCTCGTTCTATTCCATAACGTTTAGATATGTAGTTAGGTAATGACCTAATTTACCTTTCTTGATAAAGAATTTTGATTCGAAACGTCGGATTGCATTCATTGATTCGGAGAGTATCACTTGTTCCTTATGCACCCCACATACATACATTCATACATACATACATACATACACACACACACATACATACATACATACATACATACATACATACATACATACATACATACATACATACATTCATACATACATACATACATACACACACACACATACATACATACATACATACATACATACATACATACATACATACGTACGTACGTACGTACGTACATACACACATACATACATACATACATACATACATACATACATACATACATACGTACGTACGTACGTACGTACACACACACACACATACATACATACATACATACATACATACATACATACATACGTACGTACGTACGTACGTACATACATACATACATACATAAATACATACACACAGACATACATACATACATGTACGTACGTACGTACGTACGTACGTACGTACGTACATACATACATACATACATACGTACGTACGTACGTACGTACGTACGTACGTACATACATACATACATACATACATACATACATACATACATACATACATACATACATACATTACTGTCACGGTCTACTGAAGAAAACAATCATACAAGAATCACACCAATGATATGCAATACGAAAAACTAAATTTATTATCACAGAAAATTCGTGTTGTGATTTACAGCTAAATGTGATAATTACATCTATAACTGAGTCTCAGTTAATAGTGAAATGCTTCTACACGTCTATACAATCCACCACCTGTAACAAAAAAAGACTCCCTTATTGGAGCGCCATCAACGACGAGTCTTTCAGTCGTATAAGATAGATCTAGATTATCACCAAACAGCATAATTATAAAGACATAATTCAAAGGTATACTACTATATATTTTTATTTTATGGAATTCAAATAATACTGCTATACAACCATACAACTACAAAATATTGACTTTTAACTAAACACACATGCGAAGAAAATATTTTTCAATACTCCATATAATTTTCCTAAACACGCTAAATCACAAATGTCCGGAAATGTCACCAACAAATACAATGATTTAAGCTACTGCAGATAATGGTCAATTGCTGAAAATCGTTTTACATTCGATGACACTAAAACGAGGCTAAGTCATCTATGTAGCTATGATAGCAAATAGCGCCATCAACGTTGTATAATAACACATGGTGTTGAAATTAATCAATTGATTGTAATTATCATTAAATGGATAATGAAGTTAGTCAATGATTGATATTATGTTTATTACTCATTAAAATATTTACTTTAATTCTACTTGAATAGATTCCATATGTCTATCAAAATTAAAGGTTAAATTTTACTTGCAGATAAACATCACAAAAGTCTTTCAAAACAATATGAATAAATGCAAAAGTACAATATCTTGTGTCATTTCATTAATATAAACAACTCACGTGACGTCAATTTTACATTCAAAGCAGACCTTCGCGATAAATTTCAATATCTCTAGATATCTAGTACGTAAGTAATGACGTCACGAAATAAAATAATTTCCAGCACTTACTGAAAAATACATTTTAAATAGACTTATCGTTACGAGAGCTATCTCACATATCTTTTGAAAATGCTACCAATTCTAGCTATTTTGCATCAATATGACATAGATAGCTTTGATTGATTGATTTATTTACACAAACGAATTGTGAAGTTTTGGTGTGTATTGTTATGCCAGGGCTTCCTGCACTTTACTCAAATGTGTACATGAGAATGGTGAGTTACACTTTGGTGAGGAGATTGTATGCCGATGTTAAAGTCATTGGGACCACTTGGTAGTCGCATATTTATTCTCCTTATAAATTTAGATTTGATTTTCTGAATGAGTGTCGAGGTGTCAGAGCTTGTATTCATAAATTGTTTTATAATTAATTATCACGGTAAAAGGTGTTTTTGTTTACATGTTTTACTACTAAAATAGCATTCATGTCATGAATTTTGATAAATTCAATTTCATATATTGGTAACATGCAATTCGTGAAAAAAAATATATGTACGAGGTTAGGGGTGGACTGCCCTCCTCTTTATACTACAAGTCTGGAGATTATTCTTCTTTCTGTCACACTGACTTGAGTACGTTTACCTATCAGTTACGGTCATCGAAATAATGAGAATGTCGTCGAGTGCTAGTTTGATATTCTTCCTTTGGGCTGGTCCGTGTCGGGCGTGTCTAGAAGTTTCATGACGTCATCATTCCAATAGTTTAGCGCTTTAGCTTCTATATAGAATAGCTATTCGTTTGACAAGTGAGAAAATTCGTGTTATCGTTCGCAGTTTTTTCTGCTCTTATCATTGGCTCTTTCACACAACTTTGGAGGGGTTGGTTTCAAACGGTGTTTCTAGTTTTCCTTCTGTCATATTTTTACGAGAACCTTGTCAAAAACTTTGACTATACTGTTTAGCTCGTCAACACATTTCTTTATTATACCTATCGCCACTATTTTCACTCATGACTGATTGTTTTAAATTTGCTACTGTGTCATTGTATATGTCGATTGTTTAGCGGTCGTTAGAGTATTTCTGTGACTGCTGATTTGAAGTTTATACAGTTGTCTTCATTTCTCTTCTTAATGTCATGTAGTTTGCCCTGTTTAAACTCTAGGTTCATGACAGCTTGCAATGTTGAGTCTGTTTTCGTTGTCATGACAGCTAATTGGGTGACGCATTGGAAACCGTACGATGAAATTGATATACATTTGTATTCTTCGGCTACTTATTCCTCTCTCTCTCTCTCTCTCTCTCTCTCTCGCTTGCTTGGTTTCACATCTTTGTATGGATGTCTGGACATGTAATCACATCTTTGTGCGCCAGTAGATGTCTTGACATCTAGTTAGCTGGATTATCATTTCCAGTTACCTCGAAGTTGTTGACTTTTGTAGCTTTAGTGGTAATCTTTCGTTGCAGGTGGTTTTGACCTTGGTTTGTTGTATATCCGCTCGTACTAGTGGTTCGTAATCAATGATTGTGTTGAATTTCTTAACAAATAAATAGAGGTGAAATCGTTCAAATGCCCATATAATTTGTTTTCTGAATATAGGATTGGAAATTGGCTTTGAATTTTACGACTGTTTTGAGTGGTTTTGCACTCTTGCATGTATAATGTATATAAAACGTTGAATATGAACTTCCATCATCTTTCAGGATCAGGAAGTCGTGTATACCGAGAATGTTGACTGATGAGTAAGTATCGATGATAACATTACAAGTTTTACCTTGAATAGTAATATCCGATATCGCCAGTTCGTCATAAATAGAATGGCTAATCCAATTCAATGTCAGTTGGTTCGCCGGTCATTTCACTCTGTAATGCTTGTTGATAGAATTGACATGCCGTTTCAAACTCATTCAACTTGTTATACATATCACCTATCTTGACTAGTGCATCTTTGTTGTCTGGGTCACTGTGTAGCACCTTCTGCATCTCTTTGATTACAAGTTTAGCTGCCTTCTTCCCCCACCAGTACTCAACGCCGTCTTCAACTGTTTTCTCGAAGAATTTAATGGCATTGACTACACTGTAGTCCATCAGGGAGGCATCGTACGCCCTGGCCGTACACCAACACGCCCATGACTTGTAATATGGATCATTACTTATTTTGATAATTGACATGTATGTTGCGATCGCTTCTAAATATTTTCCCTGATACATTTGCATGCTGCCAATATCACAAGAAGCTCTTGCGAACACTCCACCAGCACACTGTATTGCACGATTGTAATATTCATTTGCTGTCACTAAATCTTCACTACATATTTGTTTACCACTATTCACGTCATGTCGATATTTCATGTAGTGTACGTGTCCCATATCATCATGGTAAAATGGATTATCTGGTAATATCTCCATTGCTTTATCGTAGTATTCAACTGCTTTGTCAAACTCATTTATTAATCTGTATATAACACCAGCACACCTCAACACCCATGGGGATTTAGGATTTATACGGAGAGCTTCTTGTATTTCATACTTTGCCTCTTCAGTGTTTGATTCTAGTAATACCCAACACAAGATAGCTCTAGCATAGCTATGATTAGGATTGATTCCTAATACTCCCTTTAAAGATAGCTTACACTCATTCATTAAAAGAGTATGTTTTACATATGTGGTCTCATACATTCTGTTGTTACAATAAAATTGCAAAAGGCCTTGAAAGACCAGCCAATCTGGTTTGTTAGGGAATACACTTAATGCTCTTTTAAAACTATCAATACCTTCATTAAACGTTTTCTTTACAAAATATATGAAGGCTGTACCCTTGTGTCCGTAGATGAATGCTTTCTGCTTCTCGGTCAGTTTACCACTCCCTAGCTGATCTATTTCGAGTAATATTTCCCTAACCTTATCAACCTCACCTAAAGTGTGATAAACCCAGGCTTTATCAGCTAGAATAACTAACTTATCACCCAATGTTCCATCTTTATCATCACTGCTGTCACGTTCATTCTGGTTGTCTTGGAGTGCTTTGTCAAACCATGATAAGGCAGCAACTGGATCTCTCTGTTCTGGAGGTCTAATTTCTGATACCTGTAGATAACCCATCATGGTTGTATGTGGTGTTGGACTTAGTTCGGGATGGTATGTTGTCTCCTTATATCTGCACACCTGACCCTATTAACGAAATACAATCGTACAATGATACAGCAACACTACAAACATAAACTCAATGCTGTTCAATTCTATTTATCATTTATTTATGTGAATAATTTTGGAACCGAAATATGTAATCTGGCACTATATTGCCGAGCACAAAATATATTGACGTATTTTGCAGAATGTGTGATGATATGCGAAACATTTTTGAACAACCACCTCCCCATCTTCTTTGCCAATTTATTCCAATAGTCCCTACCCTTCCATTTTTTCGAGTGACGTCACGCCAAAAGTAATAACGGCTCCCTAAAGGCAAAGTAATATTACGAGATCGATGTATCAAATCACGTCTTCATCAACCCAAGTGACTCGAATTTATGTACCGTAGAAATGGTCTTGTTCTGAAAAGACTCATTACCAATACAATTACACAGTAGTCCATTGTTTCTTGTAGAAGTGAATGTACACAAGAGGTACATACTCTCTAACATACAAATAAATAACAAACACAATTTTACCTTGTATGGTAGATCACATTCCTCTTCCAACTTCCATGTAAAGTGACAAGGTAGACTCATCAATATTTCTCGTTCAGATTTCTTTGTTGATTTGATATCCAACGTGAATGTGAGATCTAAATGTAAAATAAGAAATGTAACGTAATAATAATTATTTATATTGGTATCTTTTTGTGAGACAATATCTTAGTACATTAAACATGCATATCGTTAACGTTCTAATACGTTTGAGGAAAAACTACTGAAAGTCTTCAAATGCGCGAAGTTAACCGTGCCACTTCGTAACAAGTGTACATTGTCATGTATTCGTCTACGCAAGAATGTCACAAAGAAACTGTTTCTTAGCATACCATCTATATGGCATTCAAACCACATACTATTCTAAGATACACTTTGGTCTAACCCATCGATAAGATAACACCTGAACATTTCTGTGGGGTGATATAGTGGAAGGACTGATGATGATGCCATACTTGCTCTCATGAACGATACAGACGCTGTGAAGGTATATAGAAGTTCAGTCACACGTTTTTCTGAGAGGTGTACTACACATTTCTTTTTAGCTAAATGTGAAACAGGTGCAGTACTGTTGGATTGCATAATAGCCCTCTAAATAGCCAAGTGGCTAATACTAATAGCTACATTAGCAATAAGAATAGATCTATTGTGGCTTGAAATGTCTATTCGGGCTATTTTCATTTTCCACCAGTAGTTTTCAGCCACTATTAGCTATTAGTAGCCAGGTAATAGTTTACTATCAGCTATTGTAAAACCAGGAGTATAATATAAATATCTCCTAGGCAGCTATTAAGGCTAGTAGCCAGGTGATAGCTAATTACGAACCACTGTAAAACCAGGAAAATAGTATAAATACCCCCATAGGAAGCTTTTGAGGCTAATAGCCATTAGTAGCCAGGACATAGCTTGTTTTAAAGTATTGTAAAACCAGGAATATAGTATAAGTATCTCCCTAGGCAGCTATTTCAGCTATTACGGTAGCTAATAATAGCCGCAATTAGGCATTAATAGCCGGCTAATAACTGTCTTTCAGCTACTAACTCTCAGTACTCTCCAGGGACTGGCTATGCAGCTATTCAAGCTCTTAGCCATTAATAGTCGCTTTTAGCCATTGATCCCCATGGGCTGGCTATGCAGCTATTCAAGCTACTGGCCATTAATAGCCGCAATTAGCCATTAATAACCGGCTAATAGCTGGCTATCAGCTATCAAACCCAAGCCTTCTCCAGGGGCTGGCTATGCAGCTATTCAAGCTTTTAGCCATTAATAGCCGCTATTAGCCATTGATAGCCAGCTAATAGCTGGCCCTCAGCTACTAGCCCTGGCTCTCTCCAGGGGTGGCTATGCAGCTATTCAAGCTATTAGCCATTGGTAGCCAGCTAATAGCTGGCCCTCAGCTACTAACCCCAAACTTCCTAACTAGGAACAACAACGCTAAACTGTAGCATCGGCTTTAACTGAGTACTCCTGTAGTTGCAAACATAACATAGACCGGGACTCTGTTTACAGTATTATTGATACATTCCACACGATTCCTCTAGAAAGAGCTACGCTACAATCCCCAAATCAACAGAGAATGCCATCGAACTTCTTATTTAACATCTGCAATTGGCCGATTATTTCGTCACCTAGTGGTCAGCTCTAACTATATGGAATTTGTCATTCTGAAGATAATCGTCGACAAATTAAAGCTCATTAATACTAAAAACTATGAACTGCTTGTGTTTAACCATGTACATTTAAATATACTTCAAATATATTTTGTCATTGCGATTTCCTTTCCAGTCTACTTTATTCTGGGATTGCTATGTACTAATCATTATCACTAGTACAATTTATGTCCGCCATAGCACTGTGAACAATTTATTAAACGTACATCGATATGTAAATATGTCAGTGAAGGCATGTTTCTAAGCTTAAGGCGGCGATCTTCCATTCCCCCGCTCATCAAGTCGATGAAGATGCAAAAATATCTTTGTTTAATTTAATTTTTTAATTTATGTCTTAATAGTATTTTGCTCAAGTACAAACGGACAACAATTCTCTCTTATATTTGAATTTGAAGCCAGGCTAGCTTGTAGTGGAAATTATGATGTCACGCTGAAAACATAGTTATTAACTGACAATATTGTATTTAAATATTCTGTAAATAAGAAAATAAATTACAAAAAATAATATAAATAACCTTCTATAATTGAATCCAGTCTTTTGAGGTCACCACTTTTAATCAGATCCTGATGTCCTTGACCTTTGTTTTCAAGGTCAATTATCTGCTGTCGTAATGATATATTTTCACGTTTTATCCTTGAGTAGTATTCAGCGATTCTGTCATCTGATTTATCTTGTTGGCTTACAACTGACTTCATGGCTTCCATTTCATTCTGAAGTATTTCATGTTCCGTCTGTTTGCACTTCAACTTCTTTTCGGTCATACTGTGTTCTCCCCAGAAATAGCTGAAAATGGAAAGATATTCATCGCGGGAGAGTAGTCTTAACATTGAGGGCGCACTTCTGATCACGTCAGAACTTAAATGTTGATGTTTCAAATGTAGGTCGACAGCTTTATCCTCCATAAGGTTGAGTAGATCTGATAAGATAAATAGTGATAAGGTGTATAGACATCCCATAATATACGACTATTTATAGTTTGTTATCGTCATTTGTTTGTTACTTTTATTTATTGTAGTGCGACAAATCCATGAAGCAGAGAAAGTTATGCATCTACGTTTGTGTTCAAGGCATAAACTCCTTTGTATTTGTAGAACACAAAAATAAAGAAAAAGTCGTGAATTCGACTGCCATTCACAAATGATTACATACATACCGTTTGTATTGTATTTATAACTATCGCCATCTTTGACACGAATAGAAGATAATTGATCGTCATCTAAGATGAGAAGTCTTTGGATACCAAGGGCAGACAGAATCTCTGGTTTTTCTGACATCAACATCGACAACTGTTGAGATCGTTGCAGCACCAATAGCATTGTGATTGCAGTAGTCATTGCTGCAACTTCTTCATCTGGTTCAGTCACCACCAGTTGACAGCTTCCAAGTAATTTTGATAAACCAAGTCTCATGGCATCATCTTCGTAAAGAGACGTGTCTAGTTGAAGTGCTACCATAGTTGGACTTACTTCTATGAAAAGAATACATACAATAATTTAATAAAAGGGAATCGTTGATTTTGTTATTTGCACCGCTTCTGTACGGATAAGATGATATATTCAATTGCAAAATCGGGAAATATATACTAAGCAGAAGATGTGACAATTGTGACACATAACCCACACTCACTCACTCACTCACTCACTCACTCACTCATTTATTCATTTAGTTACCCACCCAGCCACCCAGCCACTCACTCACTCACTCACTCACTCACTCACTCACTCACTCACTCGCTTAACGACCCATCCACATACACACACATCCCTCACGCACAGTGTATACGTGATTGATAATCGTCGTCTCTAAATATATAACTTGTAACTTACAAAATTCTCAACTCCCACACTTAACCGTCTGAACCTAACTGACCAAACGAATGTGCTCACCTGAAACTTTTCCTAACGACTCCTCTATCCCACTGTGAGACTCGATGATTTCGGTTTCGTTGGGCTGGAGTTGTTCACGTTTGCTTTGGACTGACTTTGTACTCTCCAACAGATTTTTTAGTTTTTCAAATTCCAACTGCCTGGACCTCAATATCTGATGTGTTTCAGTGTGATCTTCCCATAAGTAGTACAAAATGGAAAGATATGCATCCTCAGACAGTAGTCTCAGCACAGAGGGCGCACTTCTTGTCACGACGTCTGGACTCCAACGTGTATGTGTCCTCTCCTCTGCTTGTTTTATGCTGATCCCTTTATCCATAACAAGTCGTGAGAGGTCTACAAACAAAAATAAAATTATGAAATTATATTCAACTAACAAATATACCAAACTCCCATATGATTATGTACTCGTATAATATACTAAAATTTTAACTACCATTTCAAGTTTCACACATACCTGTGTGATTGTATGTATAACCATCGATATCTTTGACACGAATAGAAGATAATTGATCGTCATCTAAGATGAGAAGTCTTTGGATACCAAGGGCAGACAGAATCTCTGTTTTTTCAGATATCAACATTGACAACTGTTGAGATCGTTGCAGCTCCAATAGCATTGTGATTGTAGTCATCATTGCTGCAGCTTCTTCATCTGGTTCAGTCACCACCATTTGACAGCTTCCAAATAGTTTTGATAAACCAAGTCTCATGGCATCGTCTTTGTACAGAGTCATGTCGAGTTGAAGTGCTACCATGAAACGACGATCGTCTAAGAATGAAATAAGTATAAGTTGCCAGCGTTAAAATGAAAGAAAATACTAAGAATGCTCATATTTGTGTCTTATTGAATTCCGATGAGTCAACCCTCATTATTGATTGTAGAAATAGAAGTACCATGTAACATTGTCTTTGTACAGAGACATGGCGATTTAAAATATCACTGCACAAAGGTCACCCAAGAAAGCTCTGGTAAGAGTGTGTTTAACTCCTTTTTACCTTCGTAAGGAAGGTTTTAATATATCAATGGAGTCTGTGTGTCTGTGCGTGTGTGTGTGTGTGTGTGTGTGTGTGTGTGTGTGTGTGTGTGTGTGTGTGTGTGTGTCACCATTTCCGAAGAAAAACAGCTGCATCAATTCAAACGAAATTTCATAGACATGTTCCTAGGGTAATGGCCAGAACTGATTACGTTTTGGTAATAATCTGATGAATATTAATGACCAATTTGAGTAATTAATCGATCGAACGAGTATAAAGTTGGCATCAGATTCAGATTCAGATTCAGGTAGCGTTATCTTATGAACGTTATATTGAGCGTCAGATGGCCTCAGATCCGAAGACACCCGACGGATTCAAACCTTTCATAATACCAGTGAGACTACAAGGAAGGATCCTGCTTCACTGCTGTCGAGTGTATTCGGATCTGAGGCTATCTGACTCTCAATATGACGCTACCTGAATCCGAATCTGATGCCAACTTTATACAGCTCTACACTGAGAAAGACTCTGTTTTCAGGGGTTTCATACATGCCAACCTTATTTATTTTGATCTTCACTCTGCAGACTGAGGCAGGGTATTTAAGTGATTCAAACTCACCAGAAAACGTTTTTTTTCTTGGCCTTAAAATAGGTTTATAGTGAGCGTGGAGTTCACAAACAGGTGGAATATTTATTATCGTTTCAATTTTGTCAAATATGGACTTATCGTTTTCAAATTTCACACACTAATGTGCAGATGAATAAAGAGAAATCGTGTCATTTTAGATTTTCGATTAAAAGTTTAGGAAGTATTATATTGACCTTGAACAGTCTCCTTTTTTAACGTGTTCTTTTCCGATTTCACTCGATAACAAACTACCACTGTTTGTTGCAAGGCTTGTACATAATCATTTATCTAGCTCTGTATCACAGGATATAAATACACTCTTACATATTCATCAAGTGTAATAATCTATGTTATACCCAAATATGTGTGGTCAAAATATGGAAAATAGACCAAGCCTCGCATAGCCTACGAAGAAAATTTCGCGACAATGTATCAATAATGGTGACCTATACATAATACATAATTAGTGTACAGTGAGGGCGCGCCACTCAACAAAATCTTGACAATTTTCCCGTAGTGATTAAAGGAATGTGTAAACTCGTGGTGGGACAGAAGGAAGTTCAACACACACATGCCTTATCCCGGGTATGTAGGGGATCACAAAATCCAAGTGAAGTCGAGGATGGCAAGCTTTCCTGTGCTGACAATAGGAGGCGTGGCGGGCATTTCACCAACATTTTTGACAACTAACTTTCATTGGGATTTGACGAATCACAGATATAGAGCTAAATTTCATGCATAAATCATGAAATTCTTTACAGAAGGCATTATAATTATAACTACTTTACCTTGAGTCTGTTGTTGTTGCTGCTGCTGTTCTTCTTTCCCCTCTCTTTTGTGACTTTCAGCTTGCCCATTGATTCCGCCCTCTTGTGCTGATAGAATTGAGGCACGTGATACATCAATACCACATACACCACATTCCGTTAAATGGGATACTTTGGGTTGATAACCTGTCAAGTAGTAGATAAGATGTGTAAAACACTTGTTTGCTGTACAAACTAACAAAGAGAATATGGGGTAAAGTTCGAAATACTGTTATCATAATCTCATTTTTTGACATTTACGATCTTAAAATGTTTCCTTCACTGACAACATGACTTCTTCTTTCTAATTGTTTCTGAATTTATGATGGTATAGTAATAAATACGTACGACGGCTTGGCTTGTAAGGTGCGATCATCTTTATTCTCAAATTTTAAAACTAACGAAAACTGTAGAGACGATTATGCGTCACTCTTTGCTTACCTTCATCAATGAGGATTTATTAAGTCATTACTTGCATATATTACAGCCTCTCTAATGGTTGATAATTCGATATCAATCGCCCACGACTGTGACACATATCCTCATATGATAAACACTCCAACACAATCGTTATCGGGCACAAATTGAGAATCAACATTAGTATGTACATGTAATTATGTTTACCCAATTGTAGGAAATACCAAAGGATATGCTCCAAATCAAAAAAGAACAGAGCTAGTACTATTACGATATTTTATAACACTCTTACCTTCTTTGAAATGTTTCAACCGTATCAGAGCACGTTGGTATTTCCATGATGTTATGGTTACACGTAGAGATACAGCAGAGGCCTTGCATCGTTGTAGTCGTGGTACTGTAACCAGGTCTTCCTTGAACGCAATGGCAAGACTTCCAACGGTATACTCATGCCACAATTTCTCTAATAAATTTGACGTAGGGCAGTTTAACACAAGACATAAACTTTGTCGTTTTAGTAGCTTAATTTTGATTGGGCCTATTTGTTCCAATAGGGCTTGTACGCGTGGTAGATCGTCAGCGCATTTTACTTCATGTAGTATTATGTCAGAAGCATCCTGAATCATCCGGGACATTCCATCTACAGATGTCGTCTGCTGAGAGGCTGGAATGACGTCAGAAACCTTCACCAAAATTTCGATTTCTCCTGTCACAAGTACAAAATACCAAACGCTTTGTCTTTAGGTTCAAGAGTAAAATAGTCTATGTTCAGGTTTATATGCTGGATATGAGACCTGGCTATTATTTTACAGGTTTCAAACATGATAAAATACTTACAGGGTCTCTTGCTATCAGTAATCTTTAGAGTCTGTGATCATCTTTAACGTCACTGGCTACGAGGTCCGTTAATCAAAGACTTTATTATGAAAAGTGTCTAGCTCAGTTTAAGCTCGGTGGTTATTGATGAAAGTAGTTTAAATGAACAACCAGCGCTTTTTTTTCTTGTATACACAGTTATGTAAATTATCCAGTAGTCTTTGCTTTTGTTACTATTCCGACAAACGCTTTGTGCATTTCTTGGATTTCAACCTTTCGTGCATATGACCAAGGAAAAGCATGATAATTGTTTATTAACTTACCTATCTCTGTTCTGACTGGTTCGATATAACGTGTGGCATCGTTATCATTCCCATCGTCACCTGTACTATCCCAATGTGAGCTTTCATCTCCATCCCCATCGCCATCTCCATTTCTAAATGTATGTGAAAGTTGATCTGTACTGGAAATGTTATGCGCGCGACCATGATTGTCTGCATTTCTTTTGTGACTGTCTCTTTTACCATCCGATTCTGTGTGAAGTGCATAACGATTTGTTAAATACCAATTTACATTATTAGACAGAAAGTACGTTGCAAAGGAACAGATGAACTACACTGAGTCAAATACACAAATTCAATTCACTTAATAATGAACATATTCGTATACGTTTTTTTTTGTGTTTTAGGAAAGGTTGACACACACAATAATTTTTAAAAAAAGTACTAGGAAAATGGGTGGATTTTTTCACCTTGCTGGTTTGGTTTGTCAGACGTCGTCTTCATAGTGGATATACACCAGTCAGTAAACGTCTTCTTTGACTCAGCAATCACACCATCCTCTGCAGATTTCTCCAATGCCTCTTTCAGATGTCGTGCTTGTTTACAAGCTGCGTCATACCTCTTTAAAGTTGTCATGATGTTGTGTTTCCATTTTTCACTTGCATTTTCAGTAGATTCCATAGGCCCGATATCGCAGAGAGGGAAGGTGTGTCCTGGAAAGTGCCTTTCTATCAGAGTGCCCATTCCAGAAGATTTGTGTATAAGAACAGGAACTCCATTTCCAATGGCCATGAGACCAATGATACCAAATGGATCCTGCTTTGTGGAAAATGATATGAACAGATTAGACTGCTGCAGATCGCGTTTGATCTCGTCTGGGAACGATATTGGTGGGTAAGGAACGAGTTGAAGATTACCGGACTGTACTTTCCCTTCGATGTACTCTTTACAGTCGCGGTGACATTCTTCCGATATGCATCTGAATTTCCATACCAGTCGAACGGGATCGTATTCATAATACTTGACTACCTTTCCCATGGCCATTGCTACAGCTTCGAATTCTTTCATTGCATTGACGCCCGACACTCCATATATTGAAAGAAGTTCTATTCGCTGGTCGAGAGGCGATGGGCAGAAATCAAAGGTCGGGAACTCATTCCCAAGCCATGGCAAATATGTTATGTGTGTTTTATTCTGTAGCATTCGAAGTTTGGTGCTGAAATGGTCAAACACCCTTGTCCCTAAGTATATCAGAGTTTTTGAATTTTCGGCATAGTCAAAAATATCATTTTCCCTCTTTTGTAGCGATGTCGAAGTAAGTCCACTCTCTTCAGGAATATCGTAAAAGAACGGTACAAAGTCTGCATCAGGACAGATCTCTTTTTGAAACGCCATCGCAGCACCCGCTGTTTCATTTGAAGATATGACGTAGCCGAAAATGAGGGAGAATGGCTCGTATTCTTCTACTTCAGAGAAGTAGTCTCTAGGTAGTAACAGCATATCAGCCATGTCATCAAATTGTATTGACCTTCCATGTATTGGTTGTGGTACAATAAGATGCACGCCATTTTTTTTCGCGTCATCGACTTCTTCCCGTGTCGCTTCTAGAGCCGTGGAATAAACTCTTTGCCCTGTTTTAGCAAGATTAATGGAAAGTTCCTTGTGTATCAACGATAGACCCACACCATAGTTTTTTGGCCACCATTCTTTGCCGATTACCAACGCTGCTCCTGTACGTGTTGACATTCTTCTCTTCTATAAATTCAATGTAACACAGTGGAGTAAATAAGGTAATTTTAAAGCTGAAGGGCCATCTCTACATATGCACATTGAATTTGATTTCAACCACTTGTATGCAATGAGAATGAGATAATGGTCAGCTGACTGAGTGTTTCAATTATTTCCTTGTTGTTGAAATGATTCCACTGTTCAAATCATATTTGCAAGATATCTGTCAATAAGGCGTTTCTTGGAAGTTGAAAGAACATGCAACAGTGCTAGCATGCTAGCCTTAGCATGGTATTCCTTGCATTCTGTAGCCATTATGTGTACAAATGTCATAGAGTTTTACAAGTTTGATAACAGCCTGTCATGTCTGAAAAGTTCATCAGCTGTACGATATATTATCAACTATAATCATATAATATATAACTTACTCCCCTGAGAGTAATCCATTTGGTATTATCTATTCATCTGCAGGTATAGTTAATACAACCGTAGGGTTAACGTAGGTTTATTATTCTGACCATATGTTAAGTTGTTGAATAATGACAAGTCATTTCAGTGTTAGACAACTAAATATATCAACCATCGTGAGTTCAGCAAATAACTTAATTGTTATAGTAGTGACCCATTTTAATGGAAATTATCTAAGTTATATACGGTCACTCACGTTTCATTAAAATTTCTCACTGGTTCAAACAACAACATACATATACCATGTGTCAAGTACAGTGCATTTTATGTTCGATTTATTAACCACTTTAAAGACGAGTAGTTTTGATTTCGATGTTTTTATGTCTATTAAATAAATTCCATTCCTTGTCCTGCAATATATGCCGAATTAAACTACAAGTGGTGCAATCAGATATGACAGGTTTATCGTTATAAATAATCACTAATGGAATCAAAATTTATGATGTGGACCGTACGCCCTAACAACCGAGATAGGCTGCTATATATATTTCCAGATAAATAGATTACTGGTTGTCATGTCGCTTAAAATAGCAATTGATAAACCAATTGAGATGTATATATTTAACTACGTATGTATGTATGTATGTATGTATGTATGTATGTATGTATGTATGTATGTATGTATGTATGTATGTATGTATGTATGTGTGTGTGTGTGTATGTATGTATGTATGTATGTATGTATGTATGTATGTATGTATGTATGTATGTACGTACATATATATGTATGTACGTACGTACGTACGTATGTATGTATGTATGTATGTATGTATGTATGTATGTATGTGTATGTATGTATGTATGTATGTATGTATGTATGTATGTATGTATGTATGTCTTTATGCATGCAGATATTCCTGTATTCTGTCTGTCTGTCTGTCTGTCTGTCTGTCTGTCTGTCTGTCTGTCTGTCTGTCTGTCTGTCTGTCTGTCTGTCTGTCTGTCTGTCTGTCTGTCTGTCTGTCTGTCTGTCTGTCTGTCTGTCTGTATGTATGTATGTATGTATGTATGTATGTATGTATGTATGTACGTACGTACGTACGTACGTACGTACGTGTGTGTGTGTGTGTGAGCACCTATCTATCTAACTGCAGGTATGATCTGCATGGCATTAGTCGTCTGCAGGTATGATCTGCATGGCATTAGTCGTCTGCAGGTATGATCTGCATGGCATTCTAAACTAACTGCTGTAATGTGATTACAGGTAATAATAATAATAAGTTTATTTCACCAAGAATAAATGTACATGTACATGATTGGTGAGGACCAGAGAGGTAGTTCTAGTGGAACTAATCGAGTCTCTGGCCCTGAATACATACACTTGTTAAATGAAAGCAGTAAATTTTGCCATCTTATATACATTAGATATACATTAAATATATTTACAGTGTCAACAAAGACTGAAACTTACATTAGAAAGAAAAAATATGATACAGGATTTTCACTATACTGTGTTCAAAAGATAATTTTTAAGCGACTTTTTAAATAAATTTCTTGAGGTTATTGATTTTATCAGATTTGGAGTTTCGTTCCAGTGTTTTGCGATAGAGTAATAAATGTTGTTTTGAGTTGTACTTAAATTTACTTTTGGAATAACGAAGTTGTCGCCAGTGGCAAGACGTGTATTATATGAATGTGATATAGAGGTAGCATAACGATCTATTGAATGAGCATAATGACCTGTCTTTAAATCAAAAGCAAATACACAAGTTTGGAATTTACAAAGCTTATAAATGTTAAGAATGCCAAGTTGTCGGAATAAAGGAGCACTAGGTGTGTTTGGATCAGAAAAGGTGATCAGTCTAACGAGTCTTTTTTGTAATTTAAAAATGCGGTCTAAGTGAGTTTTATATGCATTGCCCCAAATTTCAATACAATACATTATATGGGGAAGAATAAAGCAATTGTACAAAAGTAACATAGTTGATTTAGGGAGATAATGGCGTAAATATGAGATAAGGCCTACTTTTTGGCTGACTTTCTTAATGACTGTATCAATATGGGATTTCCAGGCTAGTGAGGGGTCAAGAGTTACCCCGAGATAAACGGCTGATGGAACATTTTGTATTGGCAGATCACCGACAGATAAAGCGCCCTCAATGTTGCACTTTCTATTGGTCGTTTTAAAAATGATGTAATTTGTTTTGTCAATATTAATAGTTAGTTTATTAGACTTGCACCAGGTATGAACTTTATTAAACTCAGTATTAATAGTATCTATGTCAATTTTATGTGTTTTTTCTGAATAAAACAAATTGGTGTCATCAGCAAATAACCTGAATTTGAATTGTTCAGAAGATTTGCTGATGTCATTGATATAAACTAAAAAGAGAAGTGGGCCTAGGATGGATCCCTGTGGAACTCCACAAGGGATTGTTTTGGCTTTTGAAGTGCAATTATTTATATTAACATATTGCTTTCGGCCTTCTAGGTAAGTTTTGAACCAATTAAGAGTCGACCCTCTAATCCCATAATGATACAGTTTTGATAACAAGATAGAGTGATTTATCGTATCGAAAGCCTTTTTGAGATCAATAAAAATACCAAAAGTAACAAAACCGTCGTCAATTTGCTTAGATATTTCAACTATGAGGTCTGCTAAAGCTAGTTTTGTGCTGTATTTCTTACGGAAGCCATATTGGCTATCAGTGAGAATATTAAATTTTTCAAAAAATGAACACAATTGTTTATTTGCAACAGATTCAAAGAGTTTGCTAAACACTGGCAATACAGAAATAGGTCTATAATTGCCGATTTCGGTAGCACAACCTTTTTTGAAAATTGGTGTTACTTTTGCCATTTTTAACTTTTCTGGGAAGGCACCCTGCGACAAAGAAATATTAATGACATGAGCAAGTGGTTCAACAATATGTTCAGCTGCCTCTTTGACAAGTTTTGGGTGTATTTCATCAAAGCCTACAGCTTTACATGGGTCAAGTTGACTAATTTCTGTAAAAATATCACGTGGATGAACAGGATGAAAGAAGAACGACTGAGATTGCTGACTATCAAGGTACTCACTGAAGTTGGTGCGACAATTTATTCGTGATGCCAAGTTTTGTCCAATGTCAACAAAAAACGAATTAAAAGCATTGGCAATATCTGTACTTTTTGTAACAAAATTACCAGGATTTTTATCATCTTTTAGTTTTTGTGGAGCATTATTTTTAGAATTCTTGTTCAGTATTTCATTGATAGTCAGCCACTTCTTACGAACATTTCCAGCAGACAAAGACAGCTTATCACAAAAGTACTTTCGTTTGGCTCGCCTCAACAATTTTGTCAGCAGGTTGCGATATAATTTATATTGATGGTGAATTGAAGAGTTTGCACAGTGTCGTTTTGTTTTAGAAAACATTTTTTGTTTGTTTTTAATTGAAACTAGGAGACCTTTTGTCAGCCAAGGTTTCCGTAAACGCTTTCGAGGCCTTGAAACGCGTTTAATAGGTACATGTTTAATTGCCGTATCATGAAACAAATTATAAAAAGTATTGTATGCAACATTTGGATCATTTGAATTGTAAACATCGTTCCAGGAAATATTGGCCATGTCAGCTCTAAACGAGGCTGAATTAAAAGAGGAAAAGTCGTACTTGTAATCAGCTGTTTTGGTATTGAATACATGACGTAAGTCCTTGAAAATAGCAAAAATGGGATAGTGATCGCTTATATCAATTTGAATAGTGCCAGCTTCAATGAAATAATCACGAAAATTTACATGGCAATGGTCAATTAATGTAGCGGTGTCAGCAGTTACCCTGGTCGGTGTATCTAAAACTTGGTAAAAATTATTTTCATTGAGAGTTGCGATGTAATCAGTGAACACACTGTTGTTGCTATCTGCATCAATGTTGAAATCGCCTAATAAGACACATTTCTTGTTACTTATACATAAATTATCAAGACAGTCTGCCAAACTGGTTAGAAATTCCTGAGTAGGTGTGTTTGGTTTGCGGTAAATGACGCCTATTATAACCTTGGTATTGTCATGTAAGGTTTCAACAAAGATGCTTTCACAATGACAGAGTGCAACCGAGTCAATGACAGAATATGATAATGATTCGTGTAGGTAAAGCCCAACACCTCCACCTTTAGAACCATTTCTACATTTTTGAATAAAATTATACGAAGGAAGGTTATATAATGATACATCAACACCCTGTTCCAACCAGGTTTCACTGAGACCAATGGCAGAAAATTTACATTTCAAAAGAGACAAAATAGCTGACAAGTCATCGAAGTGACTTCTAATCGATCTAATATTCAGATGAAGAGCTGAAAAGGTGTTAAGTGTCAAAAAAGAGTCATTATCGTTGAATTCATCCAGAGAATACGATTTGCAATTAAAGTTACTTGGCAAGGAAAAATCCGTCGAATCGCCGATGATCAATTAGCTTTGCATTACACAGTGGTGACGTTCAAGCAATTTTAGTAAGGCTTTCTTCATTTGGAATGTAAACTGTGGGCGATCTATCATCCTTTTTCGTTAGAAGTTTACCATATTGGGTCCACAAATATCGCCACCCGCATTCCTTTCTTCTGGTATTTACTTTAGTGAATAAAGATCTTCGTCTTGGCGTCAAATTTTCGTTGATATATATGTTGTTTTCGGCATCATAACCAAAGTGGGATGATTTGTACCGAGACAAGTTTTTACGCTGCTTATAGACCGAGTCGCGGACTCGTCTGTTGGTGAATCGTACAATGATTGATGGGGGGAAACCAGTGTTGGTATGTTGATTGCCAGATGGTTGATTTTTCTTGAGACGATGTGACACGTCAATATCTGATAAACTGACATCTTTTGCTACAAGTTGGATGACTTTCAAGGCGATTTCGTCAGTATTTTCATTTGGTAGTTCTGGTATTCCTCTAATTTCGATATTTTCACGCCTTATGTATTGATCCAGGTCGTCTTGGCTGCGATCTAAACTTGACATACTTGCTTTGAGTGTTTCGTTTTCCGCTACAAGTACACGATTTACAGCTTCCATTTCCTCCATTTTTTTCTTATTTTCTTCATACATTGCGTTAATAAATCTCATAGACTTATCTACCTGTTGTAGGTGCTCTTCCAGCATGTCTATTTTCTTCAGTTTTTCGTTTATGCTACGTATTTCCTTCAGGATGGTCACCATGTTGTCCTCGTCATGACCAGCATTACCAGGGTCCATCGCTGACGTTGTCACTGTGTCACTGGAAAAACGTTTCGCCTTACATTTGGGACATAGTTGTAAATCTCCCTGGCATAATTGAACTGCTTTTGATACTTTACCGCAGTGGTCGCACTTCATGTTACTCTGCTTTACATATGAACACGAGTAAAGCGAGGAGATCGGAAATGTCGGAGAGCTTATTTATCACGCTGTTGTAAGTTCTCAAGATGGCGTACATACATATGGTAAGAAAAATACATTGGCATAAACAAAAACCCATAAAGCTGGATTACAATTAGTGTATCTGATGGTAACGTCCACCCAAGCCTGCAACCAGAAAAGATTTGTAAACATTCAACTATATGTGTACATATCGGCATATGTATCATATCTCAAGATAATCCCAACATCAAAGAGTGAAATTATCTCTTGTGTATTTGTGTCAATTTGATTGTTGGATGCAGAAATACACATGACAAGGGAATTGTAGAAGAAGCCTATGGGAGCCTTCAGTAACTAGAAGAGGGAGGATCGAGGAATTAGAAGGGGGCAGGGTAACATTTTACAAATCTATTCTCGGGGGTGGGGGACATATTCTAGAAAATGGGATAAGAGCCGGAAGGGTTGCATTTTACTTTGACTAATTCTATTGTATAATTTTGCATTTTAGGGGAAATTTGGCATCCCACTGCTGCCACATAACTTAGGGTTATAGGGTCAGTGTTGGGTACCGAGATATCAGACCATAAATCAAATCGTTGATGACAACCATGTCATGAATTAAGTGAGAGGCGTGGTGTGAGGAGAGAATTAAGCCACAGTATATCCCACGGGAATAAAATGGGATGTCTGGGCTAATGTTGTGGAGATGTTGAGGAATATCTTGTTTTAAGATCATAACATAATACCAGTTAAAGATATCCCCATATCATGCAACATAATGTTAATTCTGTGGTGACACTTCGTCTATAGTAGTTTGTTGTACTGTATATACTTGTATATTCAGAATGCTCATCGACTTATAACATAAAATATTTATCCGTCTAACAAATCACTAGATTAACTGTAAACAAGAAATAAAACGTGTACAGGCCTATCCTGCACTGATGGTATGTGGTCAAATGGCACAATAAGTGTTATTGTCGTTGTTGATTGCTGTGCTCAACAAGATTAGTTCAGTCTTCGTATAAATCAATAAATGTGCCAAACTCAATATATACACACATATCTATACAATAATATATATAAAATACAACTTCGTGAACACACAACATAGCTGGTGCACAAACCTAAAATTAACAATTGTAAATGCTGTTAAATCCCATACCATATGGTTAGCAATCTAACATGAACGTTGAGAATGTTATTCGACATATAAAGTCATAAACTACTTATGATGTTGAATTGAAGGGTGTACACATCTGACCTAGACAGCTGGATTCAGGTCAAATGGCATGGTATGTACTGTTATCGTTGTTTATTGCTGTTTGCAAGATTAGTTCCGTCTGTAAATTTGCCAATGTCAATAAATACCGACATATATAATGCAACCCGCATATATAAATTACAACCTGGTGAACACACAGCAGAGCTGGTGTTCCACAAAAACGAAATTTAACATTTGTAAATATAGTGCCAATGGCATTGTAGCACAGCTCTATTTAGTTGTTGCTATGACCGTGGTCTAGTTGCTAGGCATATTTGCATACATTTTTGGAATCTTTATTAACTTCCTGCTCTTCCCACTTTTCATCTTTGCCATACAAGCCATAATTTAGCTGTTGCTATGTCCGTGGTCCTGTTCCGAGGAATATTTACATACATATTTTGAATCCGTATTCATTTACCTACCCATCATCATTTCACTGTTGCTAAGGGCGTGATCATAGTTGCGAGGGCCAATTGTGTCATAATTCTTTTAAAAATTAACTGCAGAATACCACCTCCAGAAACATTCCCACCAAGTTTCAACCCCATTCACCATGCACTTTCAAGATATAAGTTTTTGACTAAAACTGACATGTTTACACCTAATTTGCATATCGCTGATGGTGTAATCACACTATTAACATATGCCCAGATGCTCATTAAATTTCAGCGAAATGTGCTTGCTGGGTTTGTAATTATAGATTTTTGACCACAAATGCATATTTTAGCCTTAATTTGAATAACTCTGATGGGATCATCATGTTATGAACAGGTCTTAATATAAACACTCTGAAGAAGGTTCCCATCAATTTCCAACCCAATCTGCTCAATTATCTTGGAATTATAGATTTTTAACCAAAATTATAAATTTTTATACCTACGTAGCATATCACTGATGGGATCATCATGCTATGAACAATTCTTAATGTAAGCACCACTAAGAACGTTAAGTTCCCATCCAATTTCAGACCGATCTGCCCAGTAGGTTTTGAGTTTACGTTTTTTGAGAAAAAAATCTAATTTTGTTACAGAAAATCACACACTGGTAATCATTTTTGATAATTTTAATTTGAACAATTTCCCAACTAGACAACCCAGGTAATATACCACCCAAATACCATAGCAAATAGTGCAGAGCTTTTTGACGTTTAAGTTGTTCACACACACACACACACACACACCCACACCCACCCCCCCCCCCACACACACAGACAGACGGACACACACACAGAGAGACAGACGTACACTTTGTCATGCCTATAGCACTACTGCACCTAAGAAATTCAGTTGTGCTACAGTTATTACATATATCAGTTACAAGCAAAATGACTTGCAAAACTAATATTTCCAACTTTCATGTGGTGCATACTGCTATACATATACACTCAGTTTATATCTATTTCAATCAAACATCCATACAGCCAAATATCTACTTTGGCGGTAATTTCCTTTTTAGTTTAAATTGGAAATGGTGACCAATATTTGATAAGCTAGAGAACTTGTACTACTTAGTAATTATTCTCAACTGATGATTTCATAATAAAACCCAAACACAAAAAACATTCATTCCAAGAAGTTCACAGACTGTGATGTACACAGCTGGTACATAGTTGGAGTCTCCTTCCTAGCAATATCATATGCACATCTTAGTGCTAGGATGTTCAAGCTTCCCTATGTATCCTTGCTAAAACTGTTTACAATTGCGTAAATTGAGCACAAAGGGAAAAGTCGAGCAAACTTGGCTCGATTCCAGTCGTTTGTAACGTAATATGTTTGTAAGCTACCGTTTTGTATGTTGTCAGGTCAACAAGTACCAGTGTAGGCGTTGTCTGATCCCGTGACATCGGTTAATAAATGTAAAAGTAAGAACAATTTCCTGTAAATAAAACACTATTTATATTCAATTTTACACATTAATGCTTCATATTCTGGCAAGATCCAACACGTTAAGCACCACTAAGAAACTATATGTTGCTTCTTCTGTGTTATAACAACTATTTCTGCAAGACAGAGAGGGTTCTTCCTCATTTTTATACCATAATACCGTCGGATCTGCAAAATCTTTTTTCGAATCCAGATAGCGCTTTGATACATGGGCAGTTATAGTGTTGATTACGTTTGCATCACAGATACATTCATAAACCCTACAATTCGTCGTCAAATTCGTCGTTGATCTAAAAATGTGGGAGTCATGTAATGTACCATACATGTATCTATTCAGAATAATAACCACTACTTAGTGGCTGTATTAGTATTACAATGTTTGTTTAAGTCGTTTGGAAACTTACCTGGAATACAGTGCCAGATTTAGTAGTCGTCTTTCTTTTAAAACACGGCTAGAAGTAGGTAAGTCTCATCGTCTTGGAATATTTATATTCTGTGCTGCTATATTAGATCCAGTATATACCCTTTACATCCTAGCCATATTGTAGTACCAGATACGTTAACGATGCAGGATCTGTTGTACAAGTTGTACTAATGTCGTGCTAGTTGCAGTCTGAGCATCCTAAATCCTCTCAGACTTGTCTAACAAACACCCTGAACATTTGTCACCACAGAATCCATACATGGATAGGTGTATATTAACGTGAAAGCATATCAACTACACTGAGGTGGATACCTTGTCACACCTTAAATTGATATCGAGGTTGACCTGGTTAAAGTAATATATTTTTATTGGTGCACTGAGATATATTTTACAGTACGCACGAAACCTACATATTGATATTGTGATTTACAATGTATATCACTAGGTATGTAATTCGTGTAATTCAAGATAATGTTATCAATATATATCAATGACCCAGTTTCGAAAAGTTGCTATTTTGTAAAGTCAAACTGTACTGTTTGTGTAGATTTCTGACTTTGAAATACCTGTCTTGGGGTAACGGTAAAACGTTATCCATATAATATATACACGCCAGGTCACACAGAGTTTGTCAGTTGTATCAGTACACTAAACTGTAGCTGTTGTATTTCAAGTTAGTTTTATGGACCTATGCGTTATTCAAATTGACAGTGTGAACATGTAACTAAGTGCGACAGTTCAGTGAGTCTAGTACGTGACCAGGGTTTATCTACATTTGGAAGTAGAACGACTTGTTCGTCATGACAATGAAATCATCGTCAAAACTGCCCTTGTGGAAGCGCACTCCCTTACTGCGTTCGTTCCGAATTCAGGCGTCGTCTGAATCGGATACCCAGGCTGGTTAACCTAGACTAAATCAGGAGTAGTTATTGACAGAATTGTAGGGCTGTAAATACCACTTTTGTAATTAACGTATCGCTTCACTAACAGATACAGAGTAAAGCTATTGCTTCGACATGTTGGTAAAAGGGACACGGAAGCTAGCTAGGAAGGGAAATATAAACTACCAGGTACGTGTTGCCTTATTATATATTAGACTCACGTGTCCGTAAGGTTACGCGTTCTGATTAGTGTGTCAATCTGTTGACAAAGTGTGCAGTCGAAAAAATTTGGTTTGTATTTGGAACAAAAGTCTAACTCGATACTAAGTATTGTGTAGTTTAGTTACATGTGCAATTTGAATAATGCATAGAATCTTAACAAACACGTTTTTCTATACACATACTTTTAAACAATCACACGATGGAAACTTCGTCAAATTTAGTGTGCATGCTTAATTTCGGGTGGGCCATGGCATATTGTATCCCCAGGCCCCCCTCCTCCGATCCGTGCTGTCAAGATTTACCCCAGCCTTAGTTAATGTATGGTACCTGCGGTAGGGAAATAAAGCAGTTACAGGCCTGTACTATTCTAATGGAACGAACCCAAATGGTTTAGTAAGTGTTATTGCAATTGTTTATTGCTATCCTTAAGTTAAAAGTTTAGTTCGGATTTGGTACAAATATATAAACTTGTAAACAAACTAGGGTTAAGGAGAGACTGATCGTAACATTTTCATACAGATAAGTAACTTGACCTCATCCAAACTTTAGAATAGTGAACTATTAGTTTTCTACCCACCCACCCTCACTCCCACCTACCTACCCAGTACGTATCTACCCACCCATCCACCAATCCACCTATATGTACTTCACTACTGTCACGGTCTACTGAAGATAGAATATAAAAGAAACACACTAACGAAATGAAACAAAAAGAATACAATTTATTCTAACAACACAATCCGGTTTGTGATTTACGGTCAAATGTGATAATTATCTATAACTGTGTCTTAGTCAATGAAATGATTCTACAGGTCTAATCCACCATCTGGATGTAACAAGTGAAGACTCCCGAATAGGAGCGCCATCAACGACGAATCTCTCAGTCATTCAAGATAGAGTATCGCCATAATCCACAACTTTAAAGGCGTAATTCAAAGGCACTCTACTATAATATCTAATAATACTTCTATACTATCCTACAACTACACAATCTTGATTATCAACTAAAACCACATGTATAGAAAAACATTTGTTCGATGCTAGGTACACTTTTCCAAAACACATTAAATCACAAATGTCTGTAAACGTCATCAACAAATACCATGATATAATCTACTCCAGATAATGGTCAATTGCTGTAAATAGTTTTACAGTCGATGACAAAATCAAAACAAGGCTAACAAGTCATCAATATGTAGCTGGGATAGCAAATAGCGCCATCAACGTTGTATGATAACAAAATACATTGAAATCAATAACTTTACAGTAATTATCATTAGAGGAGTATTAAAGGTCCATCGTTGATATGTTTATGGATCAACAAGATGTTTACTTCAATGCTACTACAATAGATTACAAAGGTCTAACAAACTTTAATTTTAAACTTATAAAACATCACAAAATCTTCTTAAAACAATATGGATATATATATATATATATAAATATAACAATTCATGTGGTATCAATTGAACATTATAAATCCAACATGAACAATTCCGATGAAATATCAACATCTCTAAATATCTAGTATGTAAAATAATGACGTCACAAAATCATTTCCACACTGGGTAGAACACTTTAAATAGCCTTATATTAATAAGAACTACCTCTTTAATGCTGACAATTCTGCTTATTGTCCGTATCTTGGATATTGATAAACTGGTGCAAGGCATGATGCCCCAGTCCATCGCCCCAGACCTTTTGCCCTCCCGGGCTATCTCTCACATCCTGTTGGCCTCCAACCTATATTGCCCCGCTGACATTTTATCCTCCTCCTTTAATGGTAACATGCACTTCATATATTAATAACATATCTCTGAGGTTAGGGGTGGACTACCCTTCCGTTTTATACTACAAGTCCGGGGATTCTTCTAGAGTTGAGTACGTCTACTTATCAGTTACGGTCGTTGAAATATTGAGGATGAATTGATTGAACTGCAATCGTAATCTGTTTGAGTAGCTTAAAACGTTGGCAGTGTTATTGCCACCTTTCTGAATTCACGTTGCCCTGAGGCCATCTGGGCTTGTATGTACAGCAAGATTGTTTTCTAAAGTTGTTGGACTGAAGTATGCCATTGCCACGTCGCTTGTGTAGGAGTTTCCTTCACTTTGGCGAACGCATTTGCATGTGTCTCTTTCCTTTCCCATTGGTTGTTAGTCATTGTGAGTTGTCACAAAAGTTGGGAAAGGGTCGCTAAATCAGTTAAGATATCAATTTTAGGAAAATAAAAGAACCATATCAAGAAGGTTTCTGACTTCAGAAACATTGGTTGGTGCTGCCGTAGTTTTGATCACTCGTATTTTCTCTGCATCGCACAGGATAAACCATTGGTAGAGAATATATCACTAAGATAGAATAGACTCGATTTATTGAGTTTACATTGTCATTTGTTTAGTGTCAGTTCTACTTCACGTAGTCGGAAGAACACATGCCTACTATTTACTCTGTACTGCTTGTCGATAGTATTGGCATGCCGTTTCAAAGTCGTTCAACTTGTTATACATATCGCCTATCTTGACTAGCGCATCTTTGTTGTGTCCGTCTCTTTGTAGAACTTTCTGCATCCCTTCGATTACACTTTTTGCAGCCTTCTTCCCACACAGGTACTCAACGCCATGTTCAACTGTTTGGTCGAAGAATTTGGTGGCATTGGCATTATCGTCCAGGGAGTCTTCGTACATTTTAGCCGTACACCAACATGCCAATGACTTGTAACATGGATCATTACTTGTTTCAATCATTGACATGTATGTTTTTATCGCTTCTGAATATTTTCCTTGATACTCTTGTATGGTGCCAATGTCTAAAGAAGCAAATACGTTCACTCCATCAGCACAGTGTATTGCACGGTTGTAATATTCATTAGCTGTCACTAAATCATTATTACAGCTTTGTTTACCACTATTTACGTCATGTTCATATTTCATTTTATGTACATGTCCCATTCCAGCAAGACAATCTGGATTGTCTGGTATTATCTCTATTGCTTTATCGTAGCATTCAACTGCTTTGCCAAACTCCTTCATTTCATAGTACACATCACCGGCACACTTCAACACCAATGGGGATTTAGTATTTATACGGAGAGCTTCTTGTATTTCGCACTTTGCCTCATCAGTGTTTGATTCCACTAATACCCAACACAAGATAGCTCTAGCATAGCTATGATTAGGATTGATTTCCAATACTCTCTTTAAAGACATTTTACATTCCTTCATCGATAGAGAATACTTATCATCTGTGGTCTCATACATCCTGGTATTACCGTAAAATTGCAAAAAGCCTTGTAAGGCTAGCCAGCCTGGTTTGTCTGGGAACACAGTTAATGCTCTCTTAAAGCTCTCTTTACCTTCCTCGCATGTTTTTTTCAAGAAATACCTAAAGGCTGTACCCTTGTGACCGTAGACAAACGCTCTCTGCTTCTCGGTCAGTTTACCACTCCCTAGCTGCTCTATTTCTTGCAATACTTCCCTCATCTTATCAACCTGACCTAACGTGTGATAAACCCAGGCTTTATCAGCTAGAATAACTAACTTATCACCCAATGGTCCATCCTTATCATCACTGCTGTCAAGTTCTTTCTGGTTGTCTTGGAGTGCTTTGTCAAACCATGATAAGGCATCAACTGGATCTCTCTGTTTTGGAGGTCTAAGTTCTGATACCTGTAAATAACCCATCATGGCTGTATGTGGTGTTGGACTTAGTTCTGGATGGTATGTCGTCTCCTTATATCTGCATACATGATCCTATTAATGAAATACAATCGTACAATGATACAGCAACTCTTTACTGTTCAATACTATTTAGCATTTAATTAGTTGAATAATTTCGGGACGAAAAATATTAAACCCTGGCACTATATTGGCGAGCACAAAATATATTGACGTACTTATCTTTGTATATGCGAAATATTTTTGAATAACCTCTCCCCATCTTTTATAATTTATTCTGACAGTCCCTCCCCTTCCGATTTTCGAGTGACGTCACGCCATAAGTAATGACGGCTCCAAAAGGCGAAGTAATATCGAGATCTATGTAACAAATCACGTCTTCATCAACCCAAGTGACTCGAATTAATGTACCTTGGAAATGGTCCTGTTCTGAAAAGATTCAATACCAATACAGTTTAATTTAAACTGCATTAAACAGTCGTCCCTTGTTTCTTGTAGAAGTGAATGTACTCAGGAGGTACATACTGTCTAACATACAAATAAATAACAAACACAAATTTACCTTGTATGGTCTATCACATTCCTCTTCTAACTTCCATGTAAAGTGACAAGGTAGACTCATCAATGTTTCTCGTTCAGATTTCTTTGTTGATTTGATATCCAACGTGAATGTGAAATCTAAACGTAAAACGAGAAATGTAACGTAATAATAATTATTTATATAGTTATTTTTTTACGTGACACAATATCTTATTACATCAACAACTCATACCACTAACGTGAGAGGAAAAATATTAAACGTCTTCACGCGAAGCATCTCCGACTACTATTGTGAGACGCATTTTGGTTCAGCCCAAGGATAAGACAACACCTTAACATCTCTTTTGAGTTATACACAAGGTACCATGTAAGGAATGTGACTAAATGTTTATTGGCGAATCGAGACAATTGAAAACCAGGATCGAGGAACAAAAAAGCAAAACTGTCGTTTCGGCTTTAGCTGAACACTTCTGTAGTAACGATCGCAACATAGCGTGGGACTGTTTACAATATTAATGATACATCCTGATTCGTCGAGAAAGAACATAGTAATTATCAACATCTAAACGCTACAATCCCAAAATCAACAGAGAAGGAGGCCATCAAACTTCTTAACATCTGCAATTGGTTATTCATTTCGCCACCGAGTGGTCAGGTATATATGTATATCATCGTCTCATCAAGTCGATGAAGATTCATAATTACATATCTTGGTTTAATTTACCGACATAAACTAATATCTGTCTGAGTAGTATTTTGGTCAACTACAAACGGACAACATTTCTCTCGTATTTAAATTTGAAGCCAGGCTAGCTTGTAGTGGAAATTGTGATGTCACGCTGAAAACATAGTTATTAACTGACGATATTGTATTTAAATATTCTGTAAATAAGAAAATATATTTCAAAGAATAATATAAATAACCTTCTATCATTGGATCCAGTGTTTTCCGGTCATCACTTTTTGTAAGATCCTCATGTCCTTGACCTTTGTTTTCAAGGTCACTTATCTCTTGACGCAATGTTACATTTTCACGTTTTATCTTTGAGTAGTAGTCAGCGATTCTGTCGTCTGATTTATCTTGTTGGCTTACAACTGACTTCATGGCTTTCATTTCATTCTGAAGTATGTCATGTTCCATCTGTTTACACTTCAACTTCTTCTCAGTCTCACTATGTTCACTCCAGAAATAGCTGAAAACGGAAAGATATTCATCGCGGGAGAGTAGTCTTAACATTGAGAGCGCACTTCTGAGCATGTCAGAGCTTAAAAGTTGCCGTTTCAAGTGCAGGTCGACAGCTTTATTCTTCACAAGGTCGAGTAGATCTGATAAGATAAATAGTGATAAGGTGTATAAACATCCCATAATATACAACTATTTAAAATTTGATATCGTCATTTGTTTCATTATAGTTTGTTATTTTAATACTACAAAATCATGAAGAGAAATTATGCAACTATGTGTTCAAGGTATACCCTCGTTTGTATTCGAAGGAAAAGAAATAAAACAGTCGTGAATTCGACTGTCATTCAGAAATGATTACATACATACCATTTGTACTGTATTTATAACCATCGCCATCTTTGACACGAATAGAAGATAACTGATCGTCATCTAAGATGAGAAGTCTTTGGATACCAAGGGCAGACAGAATCTCTGGTTTTTCAGATATCAACATTGACAACTGTTGAGATCGTTGCAGCTCCAATATCATTGTGATTGTAGTAGTCATTGCTGCAGCTTCTTCATCTGGTTCAGTCATCACCGTTTGACAGCTTCCAAGTAGTTTTGATAAACCAAGTCTCATGGCATCGTCTTTGTACAGAGACGTGTCGAGTTGAAGTGCTACCATAGCTGGACTTACTTCTATGAGAAGAATACATACAGTAGTTAAATAAATTGGAATAATTTAGCTTTTTTAGTACGAATGAGATGACATAATAGTAAAGTCGGGGATGTATATAGGAAAAATATTAGATATTTGTAACACATACACTCACCCACGTAACCATTTAACCATCCATCCATCCATCCATCCACACACACTAATACATCTCCCCGCACAGTGCACACGTGATTGCTGAAATCAATGTTAGTTTTACGTCATAATGCTCGGAGTATGATTCCGCCGACTAATACAAATTCGGGCCGGTCTGCGAGAATGTGTAGTCCGCGGAATCATACGAGGAGCATTATGACGTAAAACTAACATTGATTTCGTGGAATTATATATTTATCACATGATTAAGTATTTCCACATATTTTTTCCACAATTTAGAATAGCATTTTACGAATACTGCATCGTTTCATCGCACTTTATTCTTCATTGCGTATACACAAAAATGGCGTCGATGATATGGGGTTTTGAGTTGCCCTGTTTGATGTCACACAGGTGAAGGTTTGCACGTGTTTATGTGATAAAACATGTAACTTACAAATTCGTAACTCCTACCAATAACCGTCTGAAACTAAATAGCCAGACGAATCTGCTCACCTGGAACTTGTTCTAACCGCTCCTCCAAACTACTGTTAGAATCGCTGATTTCGGTTTCCTTTGGCTGGAGTTGTTCACGTTTGCTTTGGACTGACTGTGTACCCTTCAACTGATTTTTTAATATTTCACATTCCATTTTTCTGGACTTCAACATCTTATGTGTTTCACTGTGATCTTCCCATAAGTAGTACAGAATGGAAAGATATTCGTCTTTGGATAGTAGTCTCAGCACAGAGGGCGCACTGCTTGTCATGACGTCTGGACTCCAAAGTTGACGTTTCCTCTCCTCTGCTTGTTTTATGTTCATGCCTTTATCCACAACAAGTCGTGAGACGTCTATATAGAAAAATATTGCAATTATACTCATAAATCTAATAACACACATACCAAGTTCTTATCTTATATTTTATTACTGTATACTCACATGTTAATATTCTAAATGTTTTAACGCCCATTTCAATAGACAACAAGTAATTATAAAATTACATTTAGAATTGAATATCAAACATATCAAAGTCTTATTTTTATTATCTTATGCTCACATAACATACAACCATTTCAAGTTGTATACGTACCTGTGTGATTGTATTTATAACTATCGCCATCTTTGACACGAATAGAAGATAATTGATCGTCATCTAAGATGTGAAGTCTTTGGATACCAAGGGCAGACAGAATCTCTGGTTTTTCAGATATCAACATTGACAACTGTTGAGATCGTTGCAGCTCCAATAGCATTGTGATTGTAGTAGTCATTGCTGCAGCTTCTTCATCTGGTTCAGTCATCACCGTTTGACAGCTTCCAAGTAGTTTTGATAAACCAAGTCTCATGGCATCGTCTTTGTACAGAGACGTGTCGAGTTGAAGTGCTACCATGAAACGATGTTCGTCTATAAATGGAAAAAAAAGTAAAAACTGCCTGCTATTCGATAGAAAACTAAGAATAGGCTCATATTGTGATATTGATTTTTTATGCTTCTAAACATAAATAAATGTATTTCCCTTCATTACTCATCTTGTGGAAATTAAAATACCATGTGACAATTTCTTAGTACAGAGATATGCCGATTTGGCATACTCTAAGAGCACAAAGCTAAGCCCAGAAAGAAAATGTAAAAAATAAGGTCAGGCAAAAGTGTATTTAACTCGTGTTGTGAATTATAACAACTATACCTCTTGTTTCTTGTTGTTGCTGTTGCTGCTGTTCGTCTTCTTCCCTCTCTTCTCTGTGCTTTTCTGCTTGCCTGTTGATTCTGTCCTCTTGTGTTGATAAAATTGAGGTACGTGATACATCAATGCCACATACACCACACACTTTTGAATTGGTGACTTTGGGCTGATAACCTGTCAATTAGTAGATAAGATGTGTACAATACTTGCTAACAATATCAGTACTTTATGAGTAAAACATTGTATTCATATATACACATGAAATCCTAGAGTGCATCAATGAGGACAGGCAATGAGGATTATTTTGTTGTGCTAACGAGCGAAGAAAATCGAGGGCAAATTCCAATGTACGTTATCATGATAACCGTTCTTTGTTTTTATTAAATGTTTGTTTTACCGTCAGCATAACTTAATGTTTCTATTTTTATGAAGTCGGGATCGTAAATTGACAGTAACATAATATAAGTACGACGATCATGGGGTTTTAAGTTACGATCATCTATATTCTCAACTTTTACAACTTATAAAGAAATATAGAGGCGATTATGCGTCACATATAGTCCTTGCTGACCCTCATCTGTAAGGATTTATTACGTCATTACTTGAATAGATTACGTCATAACAAATCAATAGGAATTTACATTGACTGTGACACATATCTATATGAAAAATCAACATGTGATGTAATTATACGTCATCTATCACCAATTTAGCATTCTGATTAGTGGGGAGATTTGCATATATAGAGGCCTATTTTTCATCAATAGTCATATGTAGACAAACCTAACAGACAACTAGAAATCCGCTTATGTCATCATTGTGTGTACATTTGAAAATTATTTGAACTGCACGTTTCATGTTACAGGGAAATCATCAAAAACTCAACTACAGAGCAGCACAAGTGCGACCGGTGTCAGTAGACCCACGGTCTATCCTAAACATTATTCCTATAAAGTTTGGAACGATATCCAAATTACGGCCACAGATCAGATGGCTTAATATTTGTTTAACTAGAACACCAAAGCATATTACGAACATTTATGTACGTTTAAGCAGCAGTAGCTGTTACTGAACATATTTTTTGAAAATGTTTTGTTAGATACAATAAATTACTCAAAATATTGTATACCCTGAGCAGTATTGAATCACCTATAGGTGCACATATCCTTTATAGCTGTATACTTGATAAATCATGTCAGTAATTGATTTTTAAGTCCGTACACATAAATAAGCGCCCTCAACGGTGATCACGATTAAAACTGTTATTGCAGTACTAATGGATAAGATCGACCACTGATTAACATGTACAATGTCCCATTATTGGTATTTCAGTTAATAGATTATGGTTGTCTAGTCGAAAATCAATATCACAGTTACAAACGAGTGCAGGAATAGCATTGGTGAGGATTTGTCACAACATCACCAACATATAATTTTGACCACTAATTTACAGATACAGTGACGTTTTATAAGTTACTGACCAAGTATTTGAAAAAATTAATGTATATTTGTTACTTGATGGAAAAAATGTCCAAGTTGCAGCTAGTGCAGGTTAATGGAATACAATATTACAATGCAAGAACAAGGACGCCCTCATTTTTCAGGTGAAGGGCATTTGTTCGAATCTGACTTTGAGTGATATGCAAATAGTAAATATTACGTCATAAAACAGAGCAAACGCGCACTCTGATTGACTGGGTTGGGTGATAATGTTTAGGCTGAGACTGAGCTGAGATAACCAGAAAAACAAAAAACAAAAACGATTTGCAGTCATCACAGAGGTTCGTGATTCTAGGTCGACAGGAAAAATGAAACAGTGTTTTTACATATTGAAACTGAACTTGTAGTCGTGGGACACGTATACAAAGTATGTTATTTGCCAAATACCATTTCATATCCTGCTACTCGAGATCATTTTCCCGGTATTTCCGTCGTTATTACCGGGAAAATGACCACTCACAGCAATATATGGAGCGGTATTTGGCAAATAACAGATACTTATATTTGCCCAAGAAATACCAAGGAAATAAACCAAATCAAAATAAAACACAACTATTACATTTTATAATACACTAACCTTCTTTGAAATGTTTCAACCGTATTAGAGCACGTCGGTATTTCCATGATGGTATGGATACACGTAGGGATACAGCAGAGGCCTTGCATCGTTGTAGTTGTGGTACTGTAACCAGATCTTCCTTGAACGTAATGGCAAGACTTCCAATGGTATACTCATGCCACAATTTCTCTAATGAATTTGACGTAGGGCAGTTCAACACAAGACATAAACTTTGTCGTTTTAGTAGCTTAATTTCGATAGGGCCTATTTGTTCCAATAGGGCTTTTACGCGCGGTAAATCTCCAGAGCATTTTATTTCATGTAGCATTATGTCAGAAGCATCCTGAATCATCCGGGACATTTCATCTACAGTTGTCGTCTTCTGAGAGACTGGAATGACGTCAGAAACCTTCACCAAAATTTCGAGTTCTCCTATTAAAATCAAGCACAAAGTGACAAATCGTTCAATAGATTTCCTCAGGAGTAAAACATGAGGTTATTACCCGATATTCACCTCTTCGTTGTTGTATCACTAGGAGAGTGGTACGTTGTCGAAACGGCACGAATGGTGATACGAGATATAAGTGAAATATATGTTCTGTTTGCATTCTGATATGTTGGTTAGGAGACCTGGGTATTGTTATAGTGTGCTTTCAAATGATAAAGATGTACAGGATCTCTTGATGTCATCAAAGTGCAGAGTCTCTTAATACATGTGACGTCAATGGGTAGTAGGCCTATTAATCAAAAACCCAAATATGAAAAGTTACTGATTAAACCATTTTAAACAACAAAACACCATATTATTTTGTACAAAACCTCTTTTTTTCATTATCTCAAGGTCATTGCTCTTTTTAGTATTTTAGTATTTTAGCGGCAATAATGGTATGAGGAATCAATCCAATACAAAACACTGTATATTTCGTGGGTTCTAACTTTTTATGCATTTTGACAAAAGAAAACCACAAAATAATGTATTAGCTTACCTATCTCTGTTGTCACTGGTTGGACGAGACTTGACGTGTCGTCAGCGTTGCCACCACTACCTTTGTTATCACCAGGTGAACTTTCACCTCCATCTCCACCACCACGTCCATTTATAAAGCTATGTGGAAGTTGGTCTTTATTGGAAATATTTCGCTCCTTGTCACAGTTTTCAGGACTTCTTCCGTGACCGTCATTTTTATCGTCCGTTGCTGTGTTAAATAAATTACGATTTGGTAAGTATCAATACACACTAATACCAATAGTTACTATAAAACAAATACTGTTTGTGAAAAATTGAATTTCACCGAATCAAACACCTAACTAGTGTATATGTTTCTTTTGTCGTTTAGAATAGGTTGTCTGTAAATAATTTAAAAAGTAATAAATATAAGTGAAACGGAAAAATTGAATTCACCTTCAAGTTGTAGGTTTAGTTTGTCAGACTTCGCCATCATAGAGGATATACACCATTCAGTAAATGTTTTCTTTGACTCAGCAATCACGCCGTCCTCTGCAGATTTCTCCAATGCCTCTTTCAGATATCGGGCTTGTTGACAAGCTGTGGTGTAATTTTTTAAAGTTGTCATGATTTTGTGTTTCCATTTTTCACTAGCACTTTCAGTAGATTCCATAGGCCCGATATCGCAGAGAGGGGAGGTATGTAATGGAAAGTGCCTTTCTATCAGGGTGCCCATTCCAGATGATTTGTGTATAAGAACCGGAACTCCATTTCCAATGGCCATGAGACCAATTATACCAAAGGGATCCTGCTTCATGGAAAATGATATGAACAGATTAGACTGCTGCAGATCGCGTTTGATCTCGCCTGGAAACGATATTGGTGGGTATGGAGCAATTTGAAGATTACTAGTCTGTATTTTTCCTTCGATGTACTCTTTACAGTCGCGGTGACATTCTTCTAATATACCTCTGAATTTCCATACCAGTCGAACGTGATCGTATTCATAATACTTGACCACCATTCCCATGGCCGTTGCTGCAGTTTCGAATTCTTCAATTACATTGACGCCTGACACTCCATATATGGAAAGAAGTTCTATTCGCTGGTCGAGTGGTGATGGACAGAAATCAAAGCTAGGGAAGTCCTTTCCAAGCCATGGCAGATATGTTATGTGCGTTTTATTCTGTAGCATTCGAAGTTTGTTTCTGAAATGGTCAAACACCCTTGTTCCTAAGTGTATCAGGGTTTTTGAATTTTCGGCATAGTCAAATATATCATTTTCAATCTTTTGTAGGGATGCCGAAGTCAGTTCACTCTCTTCTGGAATATCGTGAAAGAACGGTACAAAGTCTGCATCGGGACAAATGTCTTTTTGGAAGGCCATCGCAGCACCCGCTGTTTCATTTGTAGAGATGACGTACCCAAAAATGAGGGAGATTGGCTCGTATTTTGTCACTTCTGAGAAGAATTCACTAGGTAGTAACAGCATATCAGCCATGTCATCAAATGTTATTGCCCTTTTATGTCGTAGTTGTGGTACAATGAGATGCACTCCACTTTTTCTCGCATCATCGATTTCTTCCTGTGTCGCCTCTAAAGCCGTAGAATAAACTCTATGCCCAGTTTTAGCAAGATTAATGGAAAGCTCCTTGTGTATAAACGATAGACCCACACCATATTTTTTTGGCCACCATTCTTTGCCAATTACCAACGCTGATCCTGTACGTGTTGACATTGTTCTCTTCTCCTGTAACAATTAAATGTAAGACAATGACGTAAATAAGTTACTGAAAGATATAGGCATATCTCTGTACCTTGATTTTAATTTCAACCTCTTGCATGTAACTGTAAAATCATCCACATCAGTTTCAATTGTAACGTACAACTTTTCTAACGTACGTATAATTCTCTGTTCGACATTTGATGAATGGGCATGCTATGTGAACCAGACTGGTTTATGTTTTACAAGACTGAATTGAATTATGAAAGTTGTGAAAATGAGTTAATGATCAGCTGACTGATCGAGTTTTGAGTAAATAATTGTTGTAGAAAGGATTCTACTGTTCAAATTTCCTTTTTCCATCCTCTCTGTAGACAAGACAGTGCTATTGTTGAATTTTGAAGAAGAATAACAACAGTGCTAGCCTCGGTATGGTATTTTCCTTGCATTCTATAGTCATTATGTATACAAGCGTAATGAAGATTTACAATTCTGATAACATCCTGGAATGTCTTAAAAATTCATCAGTTGTACGATATCAACGCTATTATATTATCATCTCCTGAGAATGTTCTGGTTGGGATATTTATTCATGTTCAGTTACAGCTGATACAGGTTTAACTGCGGTTGATACGTTTAGTCATATATCACGATATATTGTCAAACAATGAGAGTTAGATAACTAAATTCGACAACATTATGAATTCAGGAAATAACGTGAATGTTATATTAGTTACCTGTTACTTTTACCTTCAGTAAGGTTATATATAAAATTCTGTCCGTGTCTGTCTGTCTGTCTGTCTGTCTGTCTGTCTGTCTGTCTGTCTGTCTGTCTCAACGGCTGGCTCAGTTCAAACGAAATTTGACGAACACTCGTTTGGGTAATGTCAAGAACGATTTAGTTTTTGGTAATCATTTCATGAATATTAATGAGCTATTTTGAAAACGATTTATCGACGGTTTTCATTGGAAACAATCAGTTCATATATGCAACCCCATTTGAACATTATATTATAGATTTACAGACTCCCAAAACAAAAGTGAATACAATTATGTAGAACCTAACTAGTAGCACATATCATATAACTGACAAATCCAATTATCCTAAAATGTATTAATTATATTCCATATAACAGTATGTTACTGAGTGTACATCAATTCAAGATGGCAGCTAAAACTAACGAAGGATTATTCGGACAAAAGTTATTATTCCAATAGTTAACAACAATAAGGTTGATTCTGAAGATAACTGTAAAGGTGTCCATTGCGAAAAAGAAAAGACTGGAACAGAATTAATTAAACAATAAAAAACAAGGGCAGAAACTTACTTGCTTTGAAACTCGTTAATTAGCGAATGATAAAAACATGACTATGAAACTTAAGCTTAACAAAGTACAAGGAGCAGATTACGATAACGGATGTTCTCAAACATGGTTGATACCATCGAACGACATCCTTTAATGTGTAGGCGATCTCTTATGTTGGTGAATTACTCAGAGGATTTCTATTAAATAGTTATGAAAGATAATACTAATTAAATAAACCATAACAATTTCAAGTATTGAACATTTCACTTGGTTCTCTTCTAAATCTGAACAGACCTAAGTATTCAAATGTAAATATGATAAAGTACTATTTCAACTCCCCAGAGAAAAAAAAACATGACTCTAACAATCTGTTAAATATCAAATTAACTCCGAACACAAATACCATACCTACTTACCTTGATAATTTATCACCATTCATTCAGTGGTTCTTAACGATTGGTATTGAACTCAACAAAAGTTTGATATATACGGCAACATATGTTGTTAAATGAATAGCAAACGGTCATTTCTGATTGTCAACGCAAACAGTTGGTTGCATCAAGTTTAATTTCCACTTGTAAATTGAACGAAGTCTAGTGTTCACACACACCCCTACGATTATTTCTAAAGTAGGCAAACAGTAACAGCGGCCAGTCTTTCATGTCACAATGATGTATGATAGCAAAGACTTAAACGTGTACAAAGTCCACTAGGTCTGAGATTTCTTATCAACAAGTTGGCATAGTAACTCTAGTCAGAGATGTAAACTGAATGCCTACCGTACGAGTCAACCATAGATTGTTGTTCGTGCAATCACACTTAATTAGTTCTTTACAAATTAGCTAAAGCATACACTCATATTCGCTGAAAAATGATGGCAAAGGGGGCGGGGCGGGGATGGTAGTGTAATTAACCCAAAATGAGAAACGTACTTGTTTCCCGTACTACAGTGTAGTTCATGAGAATCGAACGTCTTACGTCTGCACTTTTTTGATGGCGCGTGGCACAAAAGACGATATGACGTTGTCGTACTCGTGTCTACATGTACCTTTATACATTTAAAACGATAAAAAACATCAAAAGTCTGAAGTAGGAAGACAGTTGACTGACAGCAAGTATTAACAGAAAATCAGATCACCGTATTTATATATATATGAATATATATATATATATATATATACAGCAAAATAATTCATTCACCATGTAATGATACTAGATCCAAGGGAAAACATTGTTATGGTAACTATAGAGGCTATGTAATTCAATCAGTATCACATGTTTAACATTGTGAAATATTCACAACAAGTTGCGGTATAAACTATAATAAATCGTTGGGGCGCCCTGTTACACTAGCTTCACCACCGTGTACTAATGAAATCTTACGAGAATCAGTAATAACAATGTTGATCTCAACATTTATTGACATTTGACCAATTACTGAATTCCTGTGAATAACAGTAATTATTGGAATTTGATGGCGTTCGCTCGTATGCTTCGTTAATTCGTCAACTGCTCCTACAAAGTATAATTGCAGTCCAAACTTACAGCAGAATTGGATTCGGTGCATAAACAATGTCTGATGGGAGTCAGGTGTTCACAGTACCCTCTGTGCAAGATTGTTACACATGTAATATTGGCAATAAATGACACAATGAATCAGGTCTGTGTATTATATTCTAGTACTATCATAGTGAAATATCTCCGAATCGTATACTGTCGCCTGCCATCGCCGATGTTGTAGTTGAATGTTTGTGAAACTGATGAACGATATATCAAAATTCAAAATGTTATTATAACTTTTAACCACATATTACTACAGTGCAACGACAGGTTTATATTTGCAGATTAACACAGCCGGAGTAGAAATCACGAAAACTTTAACGTTCGTTATTTTCCTTCGCCGAGCCACCATTTTGTGCGGGGATGGAATACGTTTTCGTGAGGGGGGTAGGGGGGTAGGGTAGGGTAGGATGGAGTAATTTGAACGGGGATGGAATTTATTTTTAACTCCTGAAAGGGTACGGGAGGTATTAAAAGAGGGATGTCTGTCTGTCTGTCTGTCTGTCTGTCTGTCCGTCTCTATATGTGTGTCTCTGTGTCTGTATATCTGTGTCATCATTTTCTTAAAAACGGCTGGCTCAATTATACTGAAATTTGGTATACACTATGTTTGGGGTAATGGCTAGACATGATTAGTTTTTCAGCGAGATCTGTTTGTGCTAATTATAGGAATTTGCATATCGATAAAATCTACTAATTAAGCAATATCTCAAGACTGCATACTTCAATTTCTATATAATTTAGTGTATTGTTAAACATAACAAGGTGCATTTGTCCTATAAAATTTGTTGATGTACCTTAAAGTGTTCATGAATAATTTGCTTAATTAATGAGTTTCGGTAATTATGCTATATCTTAAGACTGCATACTCCAATTTCAATACAATTCAGTACATACGTTAACCATAACAAATCACATATTATGTCCTATAAAGGTTGTTGATGTACCTTACAGTGTCAATGACTAATGTGCATAATTAATGAGTTTCGGTAATTAGGCTATATATTCAAACTTCAATTTCAGTATAATTTACTATATATATTAAACATAACAAAGTCCATACGCCCTATAAAGTTTGTTGATATAGCTTACAGTTTTAATGAAAAATTTGCATAATTAACGATTTTAGGTAACTAGGCTGTATCTTAAAAATGCAAGCGTCGAATTTCATATAATATTATAATATGGTACATATATCAACCACAATAATACACACCTGTCCTATTAAGTTTGTTGATACAACTTTTACTTTAATGAATAATTAGCATAATTCAGTTTAAATCTGGTCTACATTGAATGGGGGTGGAGTACATTGTAACGGGGATGGAGTTCATTTTTTATGTGGATGGAATACTTTGATTAGCACCCCTCCACATGGTCTGATGTGATGTGATGTGATGTGATGTAATGTAATGTAATGTGATATTCTGTGATGTGATATGACTGACAGCAGGTATTGACAGATATTTAGATCATTTGATTACATGCTTTGCTGTAATAAAGTCAGTTGATCTTTGTAATGATACTAGATCTAGAGCTAAGAAAATTTGTTATGGTAACTTGAAAATTTAGAAACATATTCCTAACTTTTGTAAACGATATGGAAAAATTCTAGAGTGTACATTGTTTAATGCGATTTTTGGTGGCGCTCTGATTGTGTATTATGCACCGCACTACCAATGACGTCTATTACAGGAACATGACAATAATAGTTTATTCACCTTTGATCAATCGTTTGATTCGTATGACTACATACATACATACATGCATACGTACATACATACATACATACATACATACATACATACATACACACATACATACATACATACATACATACATACATACATACATACATACGTACATACATACATACGGTTTACTGAAGAAAACAATCATAAAAGAATCACACCAATGATATGCAATACGAAAAACAAAATTTATTATCACAGAAAATTCGTGTTTGTGATTTACGGCCAAATGTGATAATTACATTATAACTGAGTCTCGGTCAGTGGAATGCTTCTACACGTCTATACAATCCATCACATGTAACAACAAAAGACTCCCTTATTGGAGCGCCATCAACGACAAGTCTTTCAGTCCTATAAGAATGATCTAGATTATCACCAAACAGCATAATTATAAAGATATAATTCAAAGGTATACTACTATATATTTTTATTTTATGGAATTCAAATAATATTTCTATACAATCATACAACTACAAAAGATTGACTTTTAAGTAAACACACATGCAAAGAAAATAATTTTCAATACTCCATATAATTTCCCAAAACACACTAAATCACAAATGTCCGAAAATGTCATCAACAAATACAATGATTTAAGCTACTGCAGATATTGGTCAATTGCTGTAAATCGTTTTACATTCGATGACAATTAAAACAAGGCTAAGTCATCTCTATGTAGCTATGATAGCAAATAGCGCCATCAACGTTGTATAATAACACATGGTGTTGAAATTAATCATTTGCTTGTAATATTCATTAGATGGGTAATGAAGTTAGTCAATGATTGGTATTTTTATGACTCATTAAGATCTTTACTTCAATTCTACTTGAATAGATTACATAGATCTAACAAAATTAAATGTTAAACTTGAATTACAGATAAACATCACAAATATCTTTCAAAACAATATGAATACATACAAAAGTACAATATCGTGTGTCATGTCATTAATATAAACAATGCACGTAACGTCAATTGTACATTCCAAAGCAGACATGAATAATTACCTTTCACTATAAATTTCAATATGTCTAGATATATAGTACGTAAGTAATGACGTCACGAAATAAAATAATTTCCAACACTTGCTGAAAAACACATTTTAAATAGACTTATCCTTACGAGAGCTATCTCACATATCTTTTGAAAATGCTGACAATTCTAACTATTTTTCATCAATAGGACATTGACAGCTTTGATTTTTTACACAAACGAATTGTGAAGTTTTGATGGATTTTATTGCTATGCTAGTGCTTCCTGTACTTTATTCACATTATGTAATTAAGGATAGTGAGTTTCACTTTGGTGAGGAGGTTGTATGCTGATGTTAAAGTCATTGGGACCACTTGGTAGTCGCATATTTATTCTCCTTAATTTAGATATGATTTTCTGAATGAGTGTCGAGGTGTCAGAGCTTGTATTCATAAATTGTTTTATAATCAATTATCACGGTAAAAGGTGTTTTTGTTTACATGCTTTACTACTAAAATAGCATTCGTGTCTTGAATTTTGATACATTCAATTTCATATATTGGTAATATGCAATTCGTGGAAAAATGTATGTACGAGGTTAGGGGTGGACTACCCTCTCCTCTTTATACTGCAAGTCTGGAGATTATTCTTCTCTCCGTCATACTGACTTGAGTACATTTACCTATCATTTACGGTCATCGAAATAATGAGAATGTCGCCGAGTGCTAGTTTGATATTCTTCCTTTGGGCTGGTCCACGTCGGGCGTGTCTAGAGGTTTCATGACGTCATCATTCCAACAGTTTAGCGCTCTAGCTTCTAAATAGAATAACTATTCGTTTGACAAGTTAGAAAATTCGTGTGATCGTTCGCAGTTTGTTTTCTGCTCTTATCATTGGTTCTTTCACACAACTGTGGAGGGGTTGGTTTCACACGGTGTTTCTAGTTTTCCTTCTGTCATATTTTTACGAGAACCTTGTCAACAACTTTGATTGTACACTGTTTAGCTCGTCAACACATTTCTTTATTATACCTATCACGAGTGCATTCTTTTCACTCGTGACTGATTGTTTCAAATTTGCTACTGTGTCATAGTATATGTTGATTGATTAGCGGTCGTTAGAATATTTCTGTGGCTGCTGATTTGAAGTTTATACAGTTGTCTTCATTTCTCTTCTTAATGTCATGTAGTTTGCCCTGTTTAAACTCTAGGTTCATGACAGCTTGCAATGTTGAGTCTGTTTTCGTTGTCATGACAGCTAATTGGGTGACGCATTGGAAACCGTACGATGAAATTGATATACATTTGTATTCTTCGGCTACTTATTCCTCTCTCTCTCTCTCGCTTGCTTGGTTTCACATCTTTGTATGGATGTCTGGACATGTAATCACATCTTTGTGCGCCAGTAGATGTCTTGACATCTAGTTAGCTGGATTATCATTTCCAGTTACCTCGAAGTTGTTGACTTTTGTAGCTTTAGTGGTAATCTTTCGTTGCAGGTGGTTTTGACCTTGGTTTGTTGTATATCCGCTCTTACTAGTGGTTCGTAATCAATGATTGTGTTGAATTTCTTAACAAATAAATAGAGGTGAAATCGTTCAAATGCCCATATAATTTGTTTTCTGAATATAGGATTGGAAATTGGCTTTGAATTTTACGACTGTTTTGAGTGGTTTTGCACTCTTGCATGTATAATGTATATACAACGTTGAATATGAACTTCCATCATCTTTCAGGATCAGGAAGTCGTGTATACCGAGAATGTTGACTGATGAGTAAGTATCGATGATAACATTACAAGTTTTACCTTGAATAGTAATATCCGATATCGCCAGTTCGTCATAAATAGAATGGCTAATCCAATTCAATGTCAGTTGGTTCGCCGGTCATTTCACTCTGTAATGCTTGTTGATAGAATTGACATGCCGTTTCAAACTCATTCAACTTGTTATACATATCACCTATCTTGACTAGTGCATCTTTGTTGTCTGGGTCACTGTGTAGCACCTTCTGCATCTCTTTGATTACAAGTTTAGCTGCCTTCTTCCCCCACCAGTACTCAACGCCGTCTTCAACTGTTTTCTCGAAGAATTTAATGGCATTGACTACACTGTAGTCCATCAGGGAGGCATCGTACGCCCTGGCCGTACACCAACACGCCCATGACTTGTAATATGGATCATTACTTATTTTGATAATTGACATGTATGTTGCGATCGCTTCTAAATATTTTCCCTGATACATTTGCATGCTGCCAATATCACAAGAAGCTCTTGCGAACACTCCACCAGCACACTGTATTGCACGATTGTAATATTCATTTGCTGTCACTAAATCTTCACTACATATTTGTTTACCACTATTCACGTCATGTCGATATTTCATGTAGTGTACGTGTCCCATATCATCATGGTAAAATGGATTATCTGGTAATATCTCCATTGCTTTATCGTAGTATTCAACTGCTTTGTCAAACTCATTTATTAATCTGTATATAACACCAGCACACCTCAACACCCATGGGGATTTAGGATTTATACGGAGAGCTTCTTGTATTTCATACTTTGCCTCTTCAGTGTTTGATTCTAGTAATACCCAACACAAGATAGCTCTAGCATAGCTATGATTAGGATTGATTCCTAAAACTCCCTTTAAAGATAGCTTACACTCATTCATTAAAAGAGTATGTTTTACATATGTGGTCTCATACATTCTGTTGTTACAATAAAATTGCAAAAGGCCTTGAAAGACCAGCCAATCTGGTTTGTTAGGGAATACACTTAATGCTCTTTTAAAACTATCAATACCTTCATTAAACGTTTTCTTTACAAAATATATGAAGGCTGTACCCTTGTGTCCGTAGATGAATGCTTTCTGCTTCTCGGTCAGTTTACCACTCCCTAGCTGATCTATTTCGAGTAATATTTCCCTAACCTTATCAACCTCACCTAAAGTGTGATAAACCCAGGCTTTATCAGCTAGAATAACTAACTTATCACCCAATGGTCCATCTTTATCATCACTGCTGTCACGTTCGTTCTGGTTGTCTTGGAGTGCTTTGTCAAACCATGATAAGGCAGCAACTGGATCTCTCTGTTCTGGAGGTCTAATTTCTGATACCTGTAGATAACCCATCATGGTTGTATGTGGTGTTGGACTTAGTTCGGGATGGTATGTTGTCTCCTTATATCTGCACACCTGACCCTATTAACGAAATACAATCGTACAATGATACAGCAACACTACAAACATAAACTCAATGCTGTTCAATTCTATTGATCATTTATTTATGTGAATAATTTTGGAACCGAAATATGTAATCTGGCACTATATTGCCGAGCACAAAATATATTGACGTATTTTGCAGAATGTGTGATGATATGCGAAACATTTTTGAACGACCACCTCCCCATCTTCTTTGCCAATTTATTCCAATAGTCCCTACCCTTCCATTTTTCGAGTGACGTCACGCCAAAAGTAATAACGGCTCCCTAAAGGCAAAGTAATATTACGAGATCGATGTAACAAATCACGTCTTCATCAACCCAAGTGACTCGAATTTATGTACCGTAGAAATGGTCTTGTTCTGAAGACTCATTACCAATACAGTTACAAAGTCGCCCCTTGTTTCTTGTAGAAGTGAATGTACACAAGAGGTACATACTCTCTAACATACAAATCAATAACAAACACAAATTTACCTTGTATGGTAGATCACATTCCTCTTCCAACTTCCATGTAAAGTGACAAGGTAGACTCATCAATATTTCTCGTTCAGATTTCTTTGTTGATTTGATATCCAACGTGAATGTGAGATCTAAATGTAAAATAAGAAATGTAACGTAATAATAATTATTTATATTGGTATCTTTTTGTGAGACAATATCTTAGTACATTAAACATGCATATCGTTAACGTTCTAATACGTTTGAGGAAAAACTACTGAAAGTCTTCAAATGTGCGAAGTAATCCGACCACTTCGTAACAAGTGTACATTGTCATGTATTCGTCTACGCAAGAATGTCACAAAGAAACTGTTTCTTAGCATACCATCTATATGGCATTCAAACCACATACTATTCTAAGATGCACTTTGGTCTAACCCATCGATAAGATAACACCTGAACATTTCTGTGGGGTGATATAGTGGAAGGACTGATGATGATGCCATACTTGCTCTCATGAACGATACAGACGCTGTGAAGGTATATAGAAGTTCAGTCACACGTTTTTCTGAGAGGTGTACTACACATTTCTTTTTAGCTAAATGTGAAACAGGTGCAGTACTGTTGGATTGCATAATAGCCCTCTAAATAGCCAAGTGGCTAATACTAATAGCTACATTAGCAATAAGAATAGATCTATTGTGGCTTGAAATGTCTATTCGGGCTATTTTCATTTTCCACCAGTAGTTTTCAGCCACTATTAGCTATTAGTAGCCAGGTAATAGTTTACTATCAGCTATTGTAAAACCAGGAGTATAATATAAATATCTCCTAGGCAGCTATTAAGGCTAGTAGCCAGGTGATAGCTAATTACGAACCACTGTAAAACCAGGAAAATAGTATAAATACCCCCATAGGAAGCTTTTGAGGCTAATAGCTATTAGTAGCCAGGACATAGCTTGTTTTAAAGTATTGTAAAACCAGGAATATAGTATAAGTATCTCCCTAGGCAGCTATTTCAGCTATTAGCTAATAATAGCCGCAATTAGGCATTAATATCCGGCTAATAACTGTCTTTCAGCTACTAACCCTCAGTACTCTCCAGGGACTGGCTATGCAGCTATTCAAGCTCTTAGCCATTAATAGTCGCTTTTAGCCATTGATCCCCATGGGCTGGCTATGCAGCTATTCAAGCTACTGGCCATTAATAGCCGCAATTAGCCATTAATAACCGGCTAATAGCTGGCTATCAGCTATCAAACCCAAGCCTTCTCCAGGGGCTGGCTATGCAGCTATTCAAGCTTTTAGCCATTAATAGCCGCTATTAGCCATTGATAGCCAGCTAATAGCTGGCCCTCAGCTACTAGCCCTGGCTCTCTCCAGGGGTGGCTATGCAGCTATTCAAGCTATTAGCTATTGGTAGCCAGCTAATAGCTGGCCCTCAGCTACTAACCCCAAACTTCCTAACTAGGAACAACAACGCTAAACTGTAGCATCGGCTTTAACTGAGTACTCCTGTAGTTGCAAACATAACATAGACCGGGACTCTGTTTACAGTATTATTGATACATTCCACACGATTCCTCTAGAAAGAGCTACGCTACAATCCCCAAATCAACAGAGAATGCCATCGAACTTCTTATTTAACATCTGCAATTGGCCGATTATTTCGTCACCTAGTGGTCAGCTCTAACTATATGGAATTTGTCATTCTGAAGATAATCGTCGACAAATTAAAGCTCATTAATACTAAAAACTATGAACTGCTTGTGTTTAACCATGTACATTTAAATATACTTCAAATATATTTTGTCATTGCGATTTCCTTTCCAGTCTACTTTATTCTGGGATTGCTATGTACTAATCATTATCACTAGTACAATTTATGTCCGCCATAGCACTGTGAACAATTTAGTAAACGTACATCGATATGTAAATATGTCAGTGAAGGCATGTTTCTAAGCTTAAGGCGGCGATCTTCCATTCCCCCGCTCATCAAGTCGATGAAGATGCAAAAATATCTTTGTTTAATTTAATTTTTTAATTTATGTCTTAGTAGTATTTTGCTCAAGTACAAACGGACAACAATTCTCTCTTATATTTGAATTTGAAGCCAGGCTAGCTTGTAGTGGAAATTATGATGTCACGCTGAAAACATAGTTATTAACTGACAATATTGTATTTAAATATTCTGTAAATAAGAAAATAAATTACAAAAAATAATATAAATAACCTTCTATAATTGAATCCAGTCTTTTGAGGTCACCACTTTTAATCAGATCCTGATGTCCTTGACCTTTGTTTTCAAGGTCAATTATCTGCTGTCGTAATGATATATTTTCACGTTTTATCCTTGAGTAGTATTCAGCGATTCTGTCATCTGATTTATCTTGTTGGCTTACAACTGACTTCATGGCTTCCATTTCATTCTGAAGTATTTCATGTTCCGTCTGTTTGCACTTCAACTTCTTTTCGGTCATACTGTGTTCTCCCCAGAAATAGCTGAAAATGGAAAGATATTCATCGCGGGAGAGTAGTCTTAACATTGAGGGCGCACTTCTGAGCACGTCAGAACTTAAATGTTGATGTTTCAAATGTAGGTCGACAGCTTTATCCTCCATAAGGTTGAGTAGATCTGATAAGATAAATAGTGATAAGGTGTATAAACATCCCATAATATACGACTATTTATAGTTTGCTATCGTCATTTGTTTGTTACGTTTATTTATTGTAGTGCGACAAATCCATGAAGCAGAGAAAGTTATGCATCTACGTTTGTGTTCAAGGCATAAACTCCTTTGTATTTGTAGAACACAAAAATAAAGAAAAAGTCGTGAATTCGACTGCCATTCACAAATGATTACATACATACCGTTTGTATTGTATTTATAACCATCGCCATCTTTGACACGAATAGAAGATAATTGATCGTCATCTAAGATGAGAAGTCTTTGGATACCAAGGGCAGATAGAATCTCTGGTTTTTCAGATATCAACAATGACAACTGTTGAGATCGTTGCAGCTCCAATAGCATTGTGATTGTAGTAGTCATTGCTGCAACTTCTTCATCTGGTTCAGTCACCACCAGTTGACAGCTTCCAAGTAATTTTGATAAACCAAGTCTCATGGCATCATCTTCGTAAAGAGACGTGTCTAGTTGAAGTGCTACCATAGTTGGACTTACTTCTATGAAAAGAATACATACAATAATTTAATAAAAGGGAATCGTTGATTTTGTTATTTGCACCGCTTCTGTACGGATAAGATGATATATTCAATTGCAAAATCGGGAAATATATACTAAGCAGAAGATGTGATAATTGTGACACTCACTCACTCACTCACTCACTCACTCACTCACTCACTCATTTATTCATTTAGTTACCCACCCAGCCACCCAGCCACTCACTCACTCACTCACTCACTCACTCACTCACTCACTCACTCACTCGCTTAACGACCCATCCACATACACACACATCCCCCACGCACAGTGTATACGTGATTGATAATCGTCGTCTTTAAATATAACTTTTAACTTACAAAATTCTCAACTCCCACACTTAACCGTCTGAACCTAACTGATCAAACGAATGTGCTCACCTGAAACTTTTCCTAACGACTCCTCTATCCCACTGTGAGACTCGATGATTTCGGTTTCGTTGGGCTGGAGTTGTTCACGTTTGCTTTGGACTGACTTTGTACTCTCCAACAGATTTTTTAGTTTTTCAAATTCCATCTGCCTGGACCTCAATATCTGATGTGTTTCAGTGTGATCTTCCCATAAGTAGTACAAAATGGAAAGATATGCATCCTCAGACAGTAGTCTCAGCACAGAGGGCGCACTTCTTGTCACGACGTCTGGACTCCAACGTGTATGTGTCCTCTCCTCTGCTTGTTTTATGCTGATCCCTTTATCCATAACAAGTCGTGAGAGGTCTACAAACAAAAATAAAATTATGAAATTATATTCAACTAACAAATATACCAAACTCTCATATGATTATGTACTCGTATAATATACTAAAATTTTAACTACCATTTCAAGTTTCACACATACCTGTGTGATTGTATGTATAACCATCGATATCTTTGACACGAATAGAAGATAATTGATCGTCATCTAAGATGAGAAGTCTTTGGATACCAAGGGCAGACAGAATCTCTGTTTTTTCAGATATCAACATTGACAACTGTTGAGATCGTTGCAGCTCCACTACTAATCGCTGTAATGTGATTGCAGGTAACAATAATACACCACTATCACATTTGACATTGGGAACCACTGATATTTCAACCAAACACATTTGACATTGGCATACACAAACAAAACATACAGCTCGATTACAATCAGTGTATCTGATGGCAACGTCCACCCAAGCCTGTAATCTTGGGACTGGGCGACATCTTTTAGGGGCCGGAAGGATCGCATTTTACTTTGACTAATTCTATAATGTTGTATAATTTTACATTTTCGGGGAAATTTGGCATCCCACTGCTGCCACATAACTTAGGGTTAGGGTTAGTGTTAGGTACCGTAATATCAGACCATAAATCGCTGATGACAACCATGTCATGAATTAAGTGAGAGGCGTGGTGTGAGGAGAGAATTAAGCCACAGTATATCCCACGGGAATAAAACGGGATGTTTGGGCTAATGTTGTGGAGATGTTGAGTAATATCTTGTTTTAAAATCATAACAAAATACCAGTTAAAGATATCCCCTTATCGTGCTTCATAATGTTAATTCTGTGTGACATAGTTCGTCTATAGTAGTTTGTTGTACTTTATATACTTGTATATTTAGAATACTCATCGACTTATAACATGAAATATTTATCCGTCTAACAAATCACTAGATTAACTGTAAACAAGAAATAAAACGTGTACAGGCCTATCCTGCACTGATGGTATGTGGTCAAATGGCACAGTAAGCGTTATTGTCGTTGTTGATTGCTGTGCTCAACAAGATTAGTTCAGTCTTCGTATAAATCAATACATTTTCCAAATTCAATATATACAGACATATTTATACAATCATATATATAACATACAACTTCGTGAACACACAACATAGCTGGTGCACAAACCTAAAATTAACATGTGTAAATGCTGTTAAATCCCATACCATATGGTTAACATTCTTGCACGAACGGTGAAAATGTTATTCGACATATAACGTCATAAACTACTTAAGGTGTTGAATTTAAAGGTGTACACATCTGACCTAGACAGCTTGAGTCAGGTCAAATGGCATGGTATGTACTGTTATCGTTGTTTATTGCTGTTTGCAAGATTAGTTCCGTCTGGGTACAAATCATTAAATTTGCCAATGTCAATAAATACCGACATATATAATGCAACCCGTCTATATAAAATACAACCTGGTGAACACACAGCAGAGCTGGTGTTCCACAAAAACGAAATTTAACATTTGTAAATATAGTGCCAATGGCATTGTAGCACAACTGTATTTAGTTGTTGCTATGAACGTGGTCTAGTTGCTAGGCATATTTGCATACATTTTTGGAATCTTTATTAACTTCCTGCTCTTCCCACTTTAAATCTTTGCAATACAAGCCATCATTCAGCTGTTGCTATGTCCGTTGTCCTGTTCCGAGGCATATTTACATACATATTTTGAATCCGTATTCATGTACCTACCCATCATCATTTCACTGTTACTAAGGGCGTGATCATAGTTTTGAGGGCCAATTGTGTCATAATTCTTTTAAAAATTAACTGCAGAATAACACCCCCAGAAATATCCCCACCAAGTTTCAACCCCATTAACTGTGCACTTTCAAGATATAAGTTTTTGACTAAAACTGACATGTTTACACCTAATTTGCATATCGCTGATGGTGTAATCACACTATTAACATATGCCCAGATGCTCATTAAATTTCAGGGAAATGTGCTTGCTGGGTTTGTAATTATAGATTTTTGACCACAAATGCATATTTTAGCCTTAATTTGAATAACTCTGATGGGATCATCATGTTATGAACAGGTCAATATAAACACTCTGAAGAAGGTTCCCATCAATTTCCAACCCAATCTGCTCAATTATCTTGGAATTATAGAATTTTAACCAAAATTTATAATTTTTAGCTCCGCTGTCAGCGAAAGCTGAAAGCGTAGCTTTAGGTATAGGTGGGTATTGAGGTATAGAGAGTAGAGTGAATCATAGGTGTCCGTCAAACTTTTATATTTTCACTATCTACTCCGAAAGTGACAGTCAGAATTCTTCGATATTTGGTGTGCATGTTCCCTGGGGGGAGGCTATTCAGATTTGTTCATGCCAAGTTGATCTGTGCCATTTTCAATTTTTTATGATTTTTTTTCCAAAAATGACACTTTCATCAACTCCTCATAAACTTCAAGTCAGATTGCTTTGATATCTGGTGTGTTGATGCACAGGGGGTAGCTTACTTAGATTTGTTAATTTCAAGTCAGCACGTCTTCTCTTCTATTTTTTATGATTTTTTTTTTGAAATTTGAAAAAAAAAATGAATATGTTAATGAGCATTATGACCGACGCCATATTGGAAATCAGTCCGCGAGACTTTAGGTAAAGTGCAACTTTTCAAAAGACACTATTGACGTCAAACAAGCAATGTTATATGTTCTATAGTCTTAATTCTATGCATTGTGCGCCCAAATGACAAATATTTGTTCGAAAAAGGGTTGTAAACTTCAAATCCAATTCTCCACCTCCTACAGAATGGTTCATTCCAGTATATGCACCTCATTATCATTGTGAGAAGTCTTCCTCCATGCCTGAACTGAAGTGTATCGAACGATTTTTGACAGAGTCAGTCGTCAATAAAAACGATAATACTCTTTCTAAAATTACCACATTTTGAAAGGGAAAGTACTTTGTGGTTCATTTATGGACTTTTGTTTTTGTACGATCAATATTGGTCGCAAAATTACAGCGTCAAAATTGCCGATGTGATAATGCACGACAATCCCAAGTACCTGGATGCACGAGGGACTAACCCAGAAGCAAGTCGTTGTCAGCCATACGTTACAGTGCAGTGGTAACATCGTCCGAGAAATCGCTGCGTTCAGTGTCATTATTCACAGAATTGTTGTTTTCGAGTGAAAACCCATCTTGAATTGTATAACTCTAACATGTCAAGTTATATTTTGAACAATGAAAGTTGTATCGCTAGTTTGAGACGATTTTCTCACGTACTATCGGGGCTTACTTGGACTTGGACCTTACTCCAGTTCATCGGGAAGTTTAGCCAGCCCGATAATTCTTTCTGGTTTAGTTTACAACACTTTTGATCGCGCAGATTTTGCTGTTGTGATGAAAAGAAATTAAAAAAAAGATCACTTCAACCATTTCATTGTGTTTTCTTTATGAAAGGTAATCGAACATGAACGAGTGTTACCACTGTAATCAGGAGGGACTATGCTGTAACGTATGGCAAGGGTTCGACATACACGCTGGTCCGCTATCCCGCGAGTCTAGTGACTTTCTGTAAGGACCAGTAAAGGTTACTAAAATGCCCATTGCAGGTAGTCCGACGGGACGGGATAGTGACTTTTCGATAGGTATATTAGGGAGCTCAGAATTCAAACCACCGGCTATATGATGAATTCACGGTCATAGTAAAATTCATTTGATTTTTAATTTGCTATTTTGACCAACTCCGGTTGTCTATTCGCGATAAAATTACGATTAGTTTGGGAACGGGGTAGATTTTCTATGATTCCGTGTCATAAAAGCATGTGTTGTGTAGTTTTCGAAAAGCACACCCGGTGGGAAAGTCGCCCAACAGGCGATCTCGCGCCATTGCTGTACTACATGGCACTTTATTCTGGCGGGGTGTCTCTTGAAAACGGGAATAGCGAAGGGTGAGCCAATCAAGTGAGACCTTTCAAATGTAGCTATATAGCCAATCAAATTAGTTGTACGATGATATGTGTATAATAATAATTATCATGTCTGGTTCGTCATGTTGCACATCACTGTTCTGTCACTTTCTACCTATATACTCGTAAATTCACGTGCTGTGACTGTGATCTGCATGTATTGGAGTGTGTTTTGACATGACGTGGTAGCCTACATCATGTTCCCGGAATTGTAATAGGCGTACACTGTAGTGTATTATGAATGCAACTCTTACATGCTTGATGCACTTTGGCGAAGGTCAACAACCCGGGTCCACATCTAGCATCTAGCACCTCGGACGCGATATTGACATTCAGGTTTGGGACTTTTCTGAATTAAGTCTGGGTTAATAGTGTAATTTCTCGTGTTTTGAGATGTAGGGAATGTGTTGTGGTTGCTTTCTGACGATCGCGTTATGTCTATGCTAAAATACACACGTCAATTAACGATACGAAAACGCTCAGCAATGAGATGAGAGCACATGTCAAAGGTGGTATGGGTAGACTACTGCTGTCAGTGTAGATCTAAAGTTATGATTTAATATATTTTGTCTGCCTGTCACTTCTGTCTTCAAATCGAAAAAAAAAAACATGATTAAAACATGATCAGAAACCCACGCTTGATCGACGGCATAATTGTACGTGCTTGGACCAGTTGCAATGAAAATGCGACACAAATACTATTACTCAAAACTGTCAAAACGGTGACACAATATGGCAATATTATGTAATCTGAAGACATATCGTTTCACAAAGAACGCGATAAAATTCCCTCAATCGGCAATCATTGATCGTGGTGATCTCTAGTATAGTAGTCGCGTCACCTCTATTCGATTGAACCATGGATAGATCAGTGATTTATCCCCAGGATACAATGTAACAATGAGCCGTCTCCCCTCCATTGCATCATGATTTTTTATATTGAGTAGATTAGTTGTGGTGAGCGTTTTGAATTTTACGTAGTGGACTTTGTACCTCTGAATTTAGACTGGGACAAGTTCCTTGATCGATATTTTTTTTGCGTTTGTTATGTGTTGATACTATTTCTTTTCCCATTTCTATTCCCACATTTTTTTGTCTTTTCCATACTTACAATGTAGCGAAGTCTAGGCTCTCGCAATACATGACTGGATGTTTTTCAGAAAAAAGTGTAAATAATTAGCCCAGACTTGGGTAAGCGGTAAAGTCTACTCTGAACCCGATAAAAACTCGCTGGTTGCCTGTGCTCTATTTGTCGTGTATGTATCTGAACATTTGCCGATTCATCATTCATGTACATCATACTCATAGCTAGCTAGCAGAATAAAGACTGGGTAGCAATTTATTTTACGCAATAATGGCTTGCTGTAGAACCTCGTTCTGACGTGCGCTTTCACGATGGCGGCCTTGTCAGCATCGTGCGAGGACTACACGGAAGATTCCGTGCCTTACAACCCCGTAAATCATGTTTTCACTAAATTTCCAAGGTAAATTTTTTTATTATGTATTAAACAACCCATACAATGTGTATTTATATTGAATAAATGTTATAGCAGGAAATTTGCAAGTTGTCAAATTACTGTCGATGGTAATGATTGTAGCTGTGTTGTGTCTGTGTCGAACTTTGTCCTGCCGACAATACAAGGTGCGTTGCGATGCTTGAAACAACACAACATTTTCAGGACTAAAATGTTAGTTTATATTCATTATCTCAGTGCCAAATTTGGTGTCTCTACCTTATGTGGTCTATATTTCGTACATATTTCAATCTGACCTTGCAAGTTCTCAAGTTAATGAGTGTGGGTACATACGTACGTCTGTGTTGAATTTACCATGGCTGACAAAATAGGTTCATAATGCTCGAAACAGCACAAAATTTTGAAGACTAAAATTTCAGTTTATATCCATTATGTGTGCCAAATGTAAGGTGATCGAATCACTCTTCGTGTTACTGCAGCCTCCAAAAACATAACGTCGAACCATTGTCTAATAACGGTACTGCCATAGTGAACCGCTAGGCTAACAACACCAAGACCAGGTTGGCCGTTTTAACATTTAATGCCTACCCTGTCACTGTCCCCATGTTTCCCTAGTCCTGCTTGCAGACAGAGAAGGAAGGGACGAATTATTCTGTCTGCAAGCAGGACTACCCTGTCACTAACTTAAGTGCTTCGGGGAGGTTCTCTCCGTTCACTCCGTTAATATTGGAATAGTCTAAGAACAGTCCAGACTCTGCGTTTATTTTAGAATATGACAGACCTAGATATAAACAAAGTCTTACATGTAAATGGTACACTCAACCTACATCAAAGGCACCCGCTGTTGTTTTTTGTTCTTTACCTATATATTGTATCTATAGCTACTTGAAGCTCACTCCATGCAAGTGTAACAAATAGTGAGCCTCTACTGTTAAGGTAACCCCCTTCAATGTTTCTCTCTCTCTCTCTCTCTCTCTCTCTCTCTCTCTCTCTCTCTCTCTCTCTCTCTCTCTCTCTCTCTCTCTCTCTCTCTCTCTCTCTCTCTCTCTCCACTCTGTACACGGGATCGACTTGGACTTTTAGGGAATTAGCTCAGACTACACACAATGTTCATGGTTAACCTGGATCATTTGGAATTGGACCAGTCAGGGAGCAGATCGAAGCTCCTGACCCCAGACCGTCTCTTCCAAAGACTGAATCCATCATTTTATTATTCCATCAAATTCTTATAAACATAAAATATACAATACTCAAATGATTGGGTGATAAAATAATCAGCACCATAAATGACTAAAACGGAAGTATTGCCGTCGCCTTAATTCAATGCAAATGATATTGGCAAATATGAAAACTAGCTAAACAATGTGATCACGTCATTGTCCTTCCAACTGTCTGTAATCAGTCATTATTTGACACTGTTGATCTTTTAATAACTTAATGTTGTCATCGCAGAAGAATACTATTCGCGAAATGCAAACATTTGTTCTAAGTATTAATTCATGACAGCTGAGAGTTCACGGTGACCTCGCAAAACATCAAAACTTAGCGAATATCAAAAAGTTGTATTCTGTCATCCGTAACACAAGCAAACACACTGCTCTATATTCGCCAGTTGTGTGTCCAGAGGCTATAAAACCGTTCCTATATCAAACGACACGTCACAGTGCTTCTGGCATGCTGTGAGTGTGATTAATCCAATTCATTTGACAATGTGTACTTTTCCTCTCTTAGACCTCAACGGCTCCGTTTGTCCACGCCGTGCAGTAAATCACGTTTTTTAATAATTGATTCCTTGCAAGTAATATGAATGAACTCATTGCAGCAGTGTAACATAGTTTGTTCACCTTTGACTGTATAAACATTCAAAACCTAAGTTCAGTTGTGCTAAGAATCGCTACTATCATGGTCTACTGAACATAAAAAAATGTTAAAGAAACACACCAATGAAATGAAACGAAAACAACACAATTTATTACAAAATTGGAAATTATATATAATTATTTCACTCAGTGAAACTTTCTTTTACAATCTTTGTAGCTGACACTTTTGTGACCCCCCACCCCCAGAAAACAAACGAACAAACAAACAAACAAACAAAAACTTGAAATCTGTTTACGGAAACTTTCACAAAATCTCTGGTAAGTTGTGCTCTATCACAGGATATTATTGCCAGCAGAGCACCATGACGTGGTGTCAAATGTAAGTCACAGAATTCTAATCTATCACATCTACAGATCAATTGGAAGATCATTATAAAGGATCATCCAGTAATTAAAAAGGGGGAAATTACCCTCTCCTATTCATTTTTATCTAAATACAAAGTAGTTTTCCCACAATCTCCTTTATCTGTAATACAACCCTTGCCATGTCCTGTTATTTAAACATGCGTGAATTGGGTTAAAATGTTGAAGGTGAAAGGGACCCAAGTCTGACACTCAGTGGCAAAGACTCAATCCCAACCTTTTAATTACATTTAAGAGCTTTCCACTACTATCACGACCATGGTAAAAATGACTGGAAGAACATAACATGGACTAAGGTCAACGTCCCCAGTCCAGGACATTACGTCCATTGTCTTACTTTACTGCCCCCCCCCATTCTGTGCTGTGAGACCACTTCTCTCCTAACACCACCATAACTAAAAACAAAAGTGTTTACTGCACTCAGGTTGTCAGCCGTTATTGTACTATGAGTGTTTTGATATCATGGTACAACAGTATACGGTAAAGTGTTACATAACCTAAATAGCGCCAATTGTGTTGTAGCACAACTGCACAGTTTTTATCAATGTTTATACACATGCTGATTCATGCTTGGTATACATGTTCATTTGCTGTATGACTAATAAGTATGCAGTTGCCTATCCTACCATGTTGTTAGCTTTGCAACATACATGTACGCTATCAGTGGCTGTTGTTATGTTGCTAGACATATTTACATACATTTTTGAATGTTTATTTGTAATTGTAATTGTAATGGTAATTGTAATTTATTTACCCATCACAAAAAAATAATACATAACAATTGAAAGCATATAATACACAATGTGTGCATAATTGTATCAGAGCGGGCGAGAGGCTAGAAAACAGTTTCTATAACTATTCACTTGTCTATGAATCCCTGATGTTATCTTTGCGATATACATGGTCATTTGCCTGTTGATATGGGTATGGTCTTTTTGCTAGGTATATTTTCATGCATTTTTTGAATGTTAATTCATTTGTCTATTATTCCCTGTTGTTATCATTGGTAAATACACCACCGTTTGGCTGTTGCTATGGGCGTAATCTTGTTGCTAGGCACATTTACATACATTGTTTGAATGTTTATTTACTTGTCTATTAATCCCTGTTATCATTTTGAAATACGACACCTTTGGTTGTTGTTATGGGCGTGGTCATGGTTGCTAGGAATATTTGCATACATTTTGTTAAATGTGTACTCGCCTTCCAGATGATGTTATTTCACCTTGCTATACTGTCATTTGGTTGTTGCTAAGGGCGTGGTAAAGGTTGCTAAGGTTAATTGTGTCAAATATTTTGAAGGAAATCTGCAGAATAACCCTTTTAGAAACATTTCACCAAGTTTCAGTCTCAGTCTCACTGACCAAGTACTTTTTGAGATATAATTTTTTTGACAAAATTCATTGTTACACCTAATTTGCACATTACTGATGAGATCATTATTTGCTTAATACTTCTTCATCTATACACCCTCAGATGCATCGCAATTAAATTTCAGCCCAATCTGCTGAGTATTTTTGGAATTAAAGATTTTGGACCAAGAAGACACATTCTTATATTGCATATTACTGATGGAATCATCATGTCATGAAGAAATCTAAATTTAGTCACCTCTAAGAATGTTGCCACCACATTTCAGGCAAATCTGTCAAGAAGTTTTTGAGTTTAAGCTTTTTGACAAAAAATCACATTTTTTGACACACATATCCACGCAGACAGACAGACAGACAGACACTTGGCAATGCCTATAGCACTACTAAACCTTATCAGTTCAGTTGTGCTAAAACGATGTAAAACTGCCATTTTTTGGTATATTACTGTTCAGTATTGAAACATCGTTATGTTCGACATTTCTAAAAGCAAGAAGAATGTTTCAAACTAATATATTGAAGAACTATGGAACATTGCTTTGGTACTTGGTCAAGTGGTTGGCCATATTCACTACAAATACTGAGTATCGCCATGGTCACAGAGTGGTCGGTATTCACCAATCAGAAGTCAGAAAATGTTTTCGCCAGTTCGTTACAATTAGTATGGCTAATCGAATTGAAAGGTTAAATCGATCCTGGTACTAATTCGCCTGTCATTTCACTCCGTCTTGTTTATCGATAGTATTGACATGCCGTTTCAAACTCATTCAACTTGTTATACATATCACCTATCTTGACTAGTGCATCTTTGTTGTCTGGATTACTTTGCAGAACTTTCTGCATCTCTTCGATTACACGTTTGGCTGCTTTCTTCCCAAACCAATACTCAACGCCATGTTCAACTGTTTGATCGAAGAATTTGATGGCACTGACACTGTCGTGCAGGGAGTTTTCGTACACGTCAGCCAAATTCCAACACGCCAATGACGTATAAAATGGATCATTACTTGTTTCAATTACTGACATGTATGTTTCTATCGCTTCAGAATAGTTACCTTGATACTCTTGTATGACGCCAATGCTTAAAGTAGCTTTTATGTATACTCCGTCAGAGCATTGTATTGTACGGTTGTAATATTCATTAGCTGTCACTAAATCTTCACTACAGCTTTCTTTACCACTATTCACGTCATATTCATATTTCATTCTGTATATGTCTCCCATTCTGCCAAGGTAATCTGGATTATCTGGCAATATCTCAATTGCTTTATCCAAGTACTCAGCTGCTTTGTCAAACTCCTTCACTTCAGTGTACACTATACCAGCACACTGCAACACCAATGGGGATTTAGGGTTTATACGAAGGGCTTCTTGTATTTCATACTTTGCCTCATCAGTGTTTAATTTCACTAATATCCAACCCAGAAAAGCTCTAGCATAGCTATGATTATGATTGATTTTCAATACTCTCTTTAAAGACGTTTTACATTCCTTTATTGATAGAGTATACTGCTCATCTTTGGTCCCATACATTCTGTTATCGCGATAAAATTGCAAAAGTCTTTGCAAGACTAGCCAATCTGGTTTGTTTGGGAAAACACCTAATGCTCTCTTAAGGCTATCTATACCTTCATTACACGTTTTCTTCACAAAATACCTAAAAGGTGTACCTTTGTGACCGTACACGAACGCCTTCTGCTTTTCCGTCAGTTTACCACTCCCTATCTGATCTATCTCCTGCAACATTTCCCTAACCTTATCAACCTGACCTAACGTTTGATAAACCCAGGCTTTATCAGCTAGAATAACTAACTTATCACCCAGTGGTCCATCCTTATCATCACAGCTATCAAGTTCTTTCTGGTTGTCTTGGAGTGCTTTGTCAAACCATGATAAGGCAGCATCTGGATCTCTCTGTTCTGGAGGTCTAATTTCTGATACCTGTAGATAACCCATCATGGCTGTATGTGGTGTTGGACTTAGTTCTGGATGGTATGTTGTCTCCTTATATCTGTACATACGGCCCTATTAATCAAATACAATCGTACAATGATATAGTAACACCACAAACATAAACTCTGCACTGTTCAATACTATTAAGAGAGCATTTAATTATTTGAATATTTTCGGGACGAAAAATTAAAATGGTACGCTCAGTATATTGACGTACTTTGCAAAATGTGTGTTATGGTATGTTATGAATCTTTGAATAGCCGCCTATCCCCATCTTTTCCAATTTATTCCGATAGCCCCCCCCTTCCATATTTTGAGTGACGTCATGCCATAAATGATATGTAATGACGGCTACATAAAGGCGAGGTAATATTATAAGATCGATGTAACAAAGCACGTCTTCATCAGCCCAATTGCCTCCAATTTATGTACCGTGGAAATAATCTTGTTCTGAAAAGATTCATTACCAAAACAGTTACACAGTCGTCCATTGTTTCTTGTAGAAGTGAATGTACACAAGAGGTACATACTCTCTAACATACAAATAAATAACAAACACAAATTTACCTTGTATGGTCGATCACATTCCTCTTCTAACTTCCATGTAAAGTGACAAGGTAGACTCATCAATATTTCTCGTTCAGATTTCTTTGTTGATTTGATATCCAAAGAGAATGTGAAATCTAAACGTAAAACGAGAAATGTAACGTGTGTCTTAATAATTATTTATATGTATATGGTATCTTTTTGTGAGACACTATCTTATTTACATAGTACATGCATATCACTAATGTCCCAACACGTGTGAGGAAAAAATATTAAACGTCTTCAAATACGCGAAGCAACCACTTCATAACAAGTACAAATTGTCAGAATTATCAACATGTAAACACTACAATCCAAAAATCAACAGAGAGGGAGGCCATCGAACTGACTGATCATTTTGACACCTAGTGGTCAGCTATAACTATATAGAATTTGTCATTCTGATGAGAATCGTCAACAAATTAAAGTTCATTAATAAAACTTATCAAAGCTAAAAACTGGTAACTATTTGTGTTTTAGCCATGTACATTTAAATAAACTTCAAATATGTTTCGTCCTTGCGATTTCCTTTCAAGCTTAAAGTCTACTTTATTCTGAGATTTCGATGTACTAAACATTATCACTAGTACAATTTATGTCAACCATAGCACGATAAACCATTTAGTAAACATACATCGATATGTCTTGTCTCAGTAATCATCTGTTCCCTCCCCAACCATCTGCCCATTAAGTATGAATTCAAAACGATCTAAGGTTAATTTACCTAAATAAACTGATTTGTCTTGGTATTATCTTGGTGAACTACAAAGGGATAACAATGCACTCATATTTTGAAGCCAGCTTGTGGGGGAAATTGTGATGTCACGGTGATTAGGCCTTATAAACAAATCGTGAGGTTCCGGTTACACTCAATTTTAGAATAAGTGGGGTAGGCAGATTTATTTTATCATATATTTTTTTCATATGTGAGTGTCTAGTTCGTGTTTTCCATTGTTTTTCAAATGGTCTCAGTGTTGTTTATTTCTTCCTATCAGATGTACAGGCATTATAGATTGGAAGAAAGTTTTTTTTTATTAATTTTTAAGTTGATGCCAGTTTCCGCATCCACTAATTCTCGCGAGACTTCATAATTTTTGCGATGTTGTTATTTTTTCTCGAATACGTAAACAAAAGTTTAGGTTCTGCAGTGAAAAGCTAGGTGGGGTCGGGTACTACCGGAACCATACATTTATTTTTTAGGCCTTACATGTACATTTGTTATAACTAACAATATTATATATAAATTTACTGTAAATAAGGAAATAAATTACAAAAATTACTAAAAAATAACCTTCTATCATTTGATCGGTTGCTTTCTGGTCATCACTTTCGCTCAGATCCTGATGTCCTTGACCTTTGTTTTCAAGGTCACTTATCCGTTGACGTAATGATACATTTTCACGTTTTATCCTTGAGTAGTATTCAGCGATTCTGTCGTCTGATTTATCTTGTTGGCTTACAACTGACTTCATGGCTTCCATTTCATTCTGAAGTATGTCATGTTCCATCTGTTTACACTTCAACATCTTCTCAGTCTCACTGTGTTCTCCCCATAAATAGCTGAAAACGGAGAGATATTCATCGCGAGAGAGTAGTCTTAACATTGAGGGCGCACTTCTTGTTAGTACGTTACAGCCTAAATGTTGAGGTTGCAAATGTAGGTCGACAGCTTTATCCTCCATAAGGTCGAGTAGATCTGATAAGATAAATAGTGATAAGGTGTATAAACATCCCATAATATACGACTATTTACAATTTGATATTTTCATTTGTTTATTGTTTTTTGTTCATGAAACAGAGACAATTATACAACTACATGTCTGTTTGTGTTCAAGGCCCAACTCGTTCGTATTTGAAGAAAAAGAAATAAAAAAGTCATGAATTTGACTGTTATTCAGAAATGATTACATACATACCATTTGTACTGTATTTATAACCATCGCCATCTTTGACACGAATAGAAGATAATTGATCGTCATCTAAGATGAGAAGTCTTTGGATACCAAGGGCAGACAGAATCTCTGATTTTTCAGATATCAACATTGACAACTGTTGAGATCGTTGCAGCTCCAATAGCATTGTGATTGTAGTAGTCATTACTGCAGCTTCTTCATCTGGTTCAGTTACTACCGTTTGACAGCTTCCAAGTAGTTTTGATAAACCAAGTCTCATAGCATCGTCTTTGTACAGAGACGTGTCGAGTTGAAGTGCTACCATAGCTGGACTTACCTCTATGAAAAAAATACCTCCAATAGTTTAATAAATCCGAATCATTGATTATTTTTAGTTTCACATTTTCTTCACAGATGAAATGATATAATCAGTTGTAAAGCCTAGAACATATATAGGTAAAACATATGGTAATTATGATACATTATGGCACACTCACTCACTCACTCACTCACTCACTCACTCACTCACTCACTCACTCACTCACTCACTCACCAGACCACACACACAACCTCACACACAGTTTATACGTGATTGATGATCATATGCTTTGATATAACATGTAACTTACAAATTCGTAATTTCCACTAATAACCATCTGAACCTAAATAGCCAAACGAATCTGCTCACCTGGAACTTGTTCTAACCGCTCCTCCATCCTACTGTCAGAATCGCTGATTTCGGTTTCGTTGGGCTGGAGTTGTTCACGTTTGCTTTGGACTGACTTTGTTCTCTCCAACTGATTTTTTAGAATGTCACATTCCATCTGTCTGGACTTCAACATCTGATGTGTTTCACTGTGATCTTCCCATAGGTAGAACACGATGGAAAGATATTCGTCTTCAGATATTAGTCTCAGCACAGAGGGCACACTTCTTGTCACGATGTCTGAGCTCTGTAGTGTATGTTTCCTCTCCTCTGCTTGATGTTCTATGTTAATCGCTTTGTCCAACACAAGTTCAGACAGATCTGCGAAGATCAAATAATATAATACTACGTGTAGAAAAAGTGAAACAACAAGTACACAAAAATTCAAGTGTAATTTGTGGCTGATTTTCATTAACTGATATGAGATATTCTCATCCAGCTTTCCCGTCAGATACTTACCGTCAATGTTGTATTTATAACCATCGCCATCTTTGACACGAATAGAAGATAATTGATCGTCATCTAAGATGAGAAGTCTTTGGATACCAAGGGCAGACAGAATCTCTGGTTTTTCAGATATCAACATCGACAACTGTTGAGATCGTTTCAGCTCCAATAGCATTGTGATTGTAGTAGTCATTGCTGCAGCTTCTTCATCTGGTTCAGTCACCACCGTTTGACAGCTTCCAAGTAGTTTTGATAAACCATGTCTCATTGCATCGTCTTTGTACATACATGTGTCGAGTTGAAGGGCTACGATATCATGACGTTCACCTATGAATAGAATGGCAACATTTATAAGTTGTCTGTTATTAAATCACAACTAAGACCACTTATAACTTCATTGATGTTTGCGTTTGAACGCCAATGACTGCGTATCCCCTCATTATTTATTGTGTCACTCAGAATACCATGTGACACTGTCTTTGCATAAAGACATGGCGATTGGAAGTACTACCAGGGCACTAAGACCATCTACGAAAGAAAATATAAATACTATTAGGCTAAAGTAAGAATAAATTATTGTAATACCCCGGGTTCGTATTTGTTGCTGTTCTTCTTCCTCGTCTTCTTGGTGTCTCCTTCTTTTCTTTGCCCACCCATCGATTCCGCCCTCTTGCGTTGATAGAATTGAGGCACGTGATACACCAATGCCACATACACCACATCCTTTTAAATGAGTCACTTTGGGCTGATAATCTGTCAATTAGTAGATAAGATGTGTAAAATACCTGTTAACAATAGCAGTATTTTATGAGTAAGACATTCTATTCATGCACAAATGCAATCATAGAATGCATCACTGAGGATAGGCAATGAGGATTATTTTGCTGTACAAACTAACAAAGTGAATAAGCGGTAAAATGCAATATATATATATATATATATATATATATATATATATATATATATATATATATACATATAATTTCATTCTTCTTTCGCCAAGTAGAGTGCTCGATCACCTTGGAGAGCTATCATACATAAATAAAAATGAAAGAAGACGAGTCTGATATTACATAGTGGAATTACACTACGGACTGTTTCACCCGAAGGATCGTCAGGTGTAATAGTGTGGTTTAATAGTATTCGTTAGCTATACATCCTGCCTTATGTACATAACTTATGTGTGTTCACTGACGGCTGTGTGTACACAAAAAGATTGACAACAAAGGTTACGTAGGTATATCCAGTGTACTGCATAAAATCTTCAACCGTAATAATACTAAAGTGAGCTATAGTTGCATGGACAACATGGGTAAATTAATCAGCGGTCATAATAAAGCCATACTTTCAAAAGCTAAGCAAACACAACAAAATACCTGTAACTGCAGAAAACCAAAGGAGTGCCCTCTCGCAGGAAAATGCCTCATAAAAAGCGTTGTTTACAAAGCAACAGTCACCACTAACCAAGATCACAAATCATACATAGGCGTTAGTGACACAGAATTCAAAAGCAGGTTTAACAACCACAAGTCTTCAATTAAACTTGATCACAAGAAGAAAGACACTGCGCTCAGTAAATACATTTGGCACCTAAAAGACAGCAACATTAATTACGACGTACACTGGTCAGTTCTCAAGCAGGCTTCCTCATACTCTAACGTTACCAAACGATGTCAACTATGCCTCTGGGAAAAATATTTTATTATAACTGCCGACAAATCAACGAACTTGAACAGCAGAACTGAATTAATCAGTAAATGCCGGCACGCTAACAAGTTCTTACTTAATAATACGTAACCTTTGTTGTCAATCTTTTTGTGTACACACAGCCGTCAGTGAACACACATAAGTTATGTACATAAGGCAGGATGTATAGCTAACGAATACTATTAAACCACACTATTACACCTGACGATCCTTCGGGTGAAACAGTCCGTAGTGTAATTCCACTATGTAATATCAGACTCGTCTTCTTTCATATATATATATATATATATATATATATATATATATATATATATATATATATATATATATATATATATATATAATTTATATATATATATATATATATATATATATTGTACAGATCAAGCATAATGGAATATTGTGCATGAACTATGCTTGCATCTTTAAAGCATTATGCTGGAAAAGTTCATGAACAGTGCTTTTGTGGATTAGTGTATGTAAACAGTATTCAATTTGCACCTTTGAGGTGTCCATAGAGCATCTCATTAATGATTCATCAAGTTAACAATGCATCAGCATCTCATTATAATCATTGCATCTAGATAGCAGAGTACATGGTTACTACTAAGTCACAAAGCATGTGCGCATAAAGTGCTGTTTATTTTGTATCAGAGATGCAAGCATTATTCCATGCATATGCTTTGATGATGCAACAACAGTGCATCAATGCATAGTTAGCACCCCAATTGTGCAAGAATGATCCTTTTGTGATGTGATGCGTGCACTCAGGTGATGTTTTATGCGAGCTACACTGTATATATATATATATATATATATATATATATATATATATATATATATATATATATATATATATATATATATTTACATACATTTTTGAATGTTTATTCACTTGCCTATTAATCCCTGTTTCTATCTTTACAATATATTTGATCATTTGGCTGTTGCCAAGGGTGTGGTTTTGTTGCTAGGCATATTTGCATACCTTTTTGAATGTTTGTTCACTTGTCTAAGAATCCCTGTTATCTTTGTGAAATACACCATCGTTTGGCTGTTGCTATGGGTGTGGTCATAGTTGCTAGGGGTATTTGCATACATTTTTTGAATTTTTACTCACTTGTCTACCAGATGATGTTGTTATTTGACCAAAATATACTGCCAATTGGTTATTGCTAAGGACATGGTCATGGCTGGTAGGGCCAATTGATTCAAAATATTTTGAAGAAAATCTGCAGAATGTTACTTTTAGAAACATCTCACAAAGTTTCAGTCTCATTGACCAAGTCCCTTTTTTGACCAAAATTCACGTTTTACACCTAATTTGCATATCACTGATGACATCATTATATGCTTAATTTTTCTTCATCTATACATCTCCAGATGCATCCCCATTAAATTTCAGCCCAATCTGCTGAGCAGTTTTGGAATTAAAGATTTTTGACCAAGAAGACACATTCTTAGCCGTAATTTGCATTTCACTGATGGAATCATCATGTCATGAACAATTCTCAATCTAACATCCCTAAGAGTGGTGCCATCAAATTTCAGACCGATCTGCCTGTAGTTTTTGAGTTTAAGTTTTTTGACAAAAAAAACACATTTTTTGACCCGAATCACACAAGAGTGGTATGATCATTTTGATACATACATGTATTTCTATTATGATATACTACGACAAACTTACCTTCTTTGAAATGTTTCAACCGTATCAGAGCACGTCGGTATTTCCAGGATGGTATGGTTACACGTAGAGATACAGCAGATGCCTTGCATCGTTGTAGTTGTGGTACTGTAACCAGGTCTTCCTTGAATGTATTGGCAAGACTTCCAATGGTATACTCATGCCACAATTTCTCTAACGAATTTGACGTTGGGCACTTCAACACAAGACACAAACTTTTTTGTTTCACTAGCTTAATTTTGATGGGGCCTATTTGTTCCAATAGGGCTTCTACGCGGGGTAGATCTCCAGGGCATTTTATTTCATGTAGCATGATGTCAGAAGCATCCTGAATCATCCGGGACATTTCATCTACAGTTGTTGTCTGCCGAGCGGCTGGACTGACATCAGCAACTTTCACCAAAATTTCGATTTCTCCTGAAATAAGTACCCAATGCCATCGTTTAGTAGACTTTTTCAGGAGTAAATTATAATACTATGGTTTATTTGGATACTGATATGTTTGATATAAGACCTATGTATTATTGTACAACTTTAATGTTAACACGTCTACAGGATCGCTATCAACAAACTTTAGTCTGTGGCAATATTTGACATTACTTGGTGAAGACCTTTTAATCAAAGAATATGTTTTGTTAATAGTGTTAGCTCCGTTGTGACCAAATATTTTACCGATGAAACTAAGTAAAAGGAAGTATTAGAGCTACTTTTTAAAACAAATTTAAATTTTATAAACTAACCATTAGTCACCCTTGATGTTTTGATATAAAATCCTTAGTGACAGTGTAGTTTGAAGGGATGATGTATTGAACAGTGCAAACATACTGGGTATTTCTTAGAGTCCAGATTTTCTCGTATAATATCAAATTAAAACATATTATGATAATTGTTTATTATCTTACCTATCTCTGTTCTCACTGGTTGGATGAGACTTGATGTGTTGTCATCGTTGTCACCACCACCTGTATCATCACCACGTGAACTTTCACCTCCATCTTCATGTCCATTTCTCAACATATGTGAAAGTTTACCTGTGCAGGAAATGTCCTGTTCCTTTTCAGAATTGTCTGCATTTCTGCTGTGACTATCACTTTTATCGTCTGTTACTGTGTGAAAAAAAAAGTAAATACCAATGAACATTACAGTAATATCAATAAGCACAATGGAACAGTAGCCATGCAAATAGAAAATGTAATTATGTCTGACCAAACACCAAATTCATTTGATTATGAACATATTGGTATATGTTTGTTCGTCTTTTAGAAATGATTGACCAACAAATGATATAAAATGTAAGACAGTAGCAAAATGAGAAAATTATTTCACCTTGGTTTGGTTTGTCAGCCTCCGTTGCTATACAGGACGCACACCATTTAGTAAATGCTCTCTTTGACTCGGCAATCACACCATCCTTTGCAGATTTGTCCAATGTCTCTTTCAGACATTGGGCTTGTTGACAAGCTGTGCTGTATCTCTTTAAAGTTGTCATGATTTTGTCTTTCCATTTTTCACTAGCACTTTCAGTAGATTCCATAGGCCCGATATCGCAGAGAGGGGAGGTGTGTAATGGAAAATGCCTTTCTATCAGAGTTCCAATTCCAGAAGATTTGTGTATAAGAACCGGAATTCCAGCTCCCATGGCCATGAGCCCAATGATACCAAATGGATCCTGTTTCATGGAAAATGATATGAACAGACTACACTGCTGCAGATCGCGTTTGATCTCGTCGGGGAACGATATTGGCGGGTAAGGAACGAGTTGAAGATTACCGGTCTGTACTTTCCCTTCGATATACTCTTTACAGTCGCGGTGACATTCTTCTGATATGCCTCTGAATTTCCATACCAGTCGAACGGGATCGTATTCATAATACTTGACCACCTTTCCCATGGCCATTGCTGCACTTTCGAATTCTTTCATTGCATTGATACCCGTCACTCCATATATGGAAAGAAGATCTATTCGCTGGTCGAGTGCAGATGGGCAGAAATCAAAGCAAGGGAAATCCTTCCCAAGCCATGGCAGATATGTTATGTGTGTTTTATTTTGTAGCATTCGTAGTTTGTTTTTGAAATGGTCAAATACCCTTGTCCCTAGATATATCAGAGTTTTTGATTTCTCGGCATAGTCAAATATATCATTTTCCCTCTTTTGTAGGGATGCCGAAGTAAGTCCACTCTCTTCAGGAATATCGTAAAAGAACGGTACAAAGTCTGCACTGGGACATATATCTTCTTGAAAGGCTCTCGCAGCACCCGCGGTTTCATTCGAAGAGATGACGTAGCCGAAAATGAGGGATATTCGCTCGTATCCCTCAAGTTCTGAGAAGTAGTCTCTGGGTAGTAACAGCATATCAGCCATATCATCAAATTGTATTGCCCTTTCATGTCGTGGCTGTGGCACAATGAGATGTACACCACTTGTTTTCGCATCTTCGATTTCTTCCTGTGTCGCTTCTAAAGCCGTGGAATAAACTTTTTGCCCTGTTTTAGCAAGATTAATGGAAAGTTCCTTGTGTATCAACGATAAACCCACACCATAGTTTTTTGGCCACCATTCTTTACCAATTACCAACGCTGCTCCTGTAGGTGTTGACATTCTTCTCTTCTATGATCAATGTAAGACAGTGAATTAATGAGTTACTATTAAAACTGTAGACCCATCTCGCCGGGTAAATTGATTTCAATTTCAACCTCTTGAATGTAATAACAAAATCACCCACTGTTCATATATTTCTTTTTGAAAGATCTCTAGACAAGACATTGTTGAATATTTGAAGAAGAAAAACAGTGCTAGCCTTTATATGACACTCCTTGCATTATTAGTATACACATGTAATGGAAATGTAGAATTTTGACAACAGCTTGTCATATCTTAAGCGTTCACCTATTTTACAATAAACTATTTGATAACAATAGAGAAATGATTCCCCTGGGGATTTTCCGTTTGGTATTATCTATTCATCTTTAAAAGCTATCAATTGTAGTGCTGGTGAGATCTTAACACAGAAAACATCCTTGTCTCTAGAACGACTCGAACACATGACCTCCTGACTACTAATCTTGAGCTCCAAGAACAACGCCACGAAAAGCCTGCGTTAATTTTTTTTTCATCGAAATATTTTAACAGAGGAGAGACATATTTTAGAGAAAGGAAGTGAGGGAGGGTGACGTTTTATCAAGACGGACTAGGGTGAGGGTCACATATGCCACAGGCAGGGCTTGATTTTACGCCACCCCTAATTACGGAAGGCTCCCTAGTAACCAATTCAACAACGACCTATGTGCGGTGGCATCTGTTGAGTGCTGTCATAAAGAGCCCAGTGACTACGACGATGAGTGCATTGCATAATTAATGAAATTTACAAATTATATTCTATACCATAAATTATTTAGCTTAGAAACATGAGATATTCTGATAATGTGTAATGAAGGCTTTACGGAAGGCATTCAGTTTACATCTATTTCAGAATAATGGGGCGACCTGTTGTGCATTGAAAACGATTTCTGTGTGTATGTGTAATTTGAGACAAACTATTGACATATTACTGTATAGGTTTATAGAGATAGGTTGACCTGACACGTACTCCGCTTTAGAATTGGGAACAATACCAAATGACGTATACTGGTATTCAATGAAGCGTTCAGATTTAATAATAAACAAAACACCCCGCCTCGGGAATAGTGTATAACCTGTGACTTTGTAGTGGAAATTGTATCAGAATAACGATAAGTTACATTCCAAATCAAATGCCCAGGTAAAAGAGTAATTTCGCGACAACCAAAGTATAGAGAATTAGATTATGTAAAAGGTTGAACTCACAGTGATAACAAGGAGAGCTTGTGATGTTAAACCTTCAAATACCTTAAAATAATGTATGCAAATGACTCATCCGATTTTAAAAACTACACCATCAACCTTTAACAGATTAAGCATTTTATTGCATCTGATGAGACCCCTAATGCAAGTAGGTACACAAGCTAATACTTATGAAAATAAGGGATATAGCAACACGTCTTGTAGAAAAAAGTGTCATTTGTTATCAGCAATGTGACATGTTATATGAATTGTCAAGTTTGTATTCTTTGGTCATTGCCTATGTTTTATAGGACACGTCCATTATCATTATTGCCAATGATCTTGTCAGAGAGGACGCTATTTCACAACATATTGAGGGCGGACGAAAATTAAAACATAAAGGTATTTTAATATTGGAACTGAAAAGCTGGGTCTGTTGAGTAAGGATAAACAGAAAAAATAGGGTTACCACAAAACTGTTCAAAATTTTACAGTATCAATATTTTATTTGACATGAAATAATGTAAAAAGTACATCATTCTATAGTCAAAAACAACTACATAAACCCCCAAAAACAATTATAATACATAATAATAGATAATTATATATATATATATATATATATATATATATATATATATATATATATATATATATATATACTAAACTACAGTATTGAATTTTATGTCAGTATCAAACCACGCAAGGACTGACTGATCGGCTTTTCACTTTCAGGGACCAGTCATTTTATTCGGTCGGGGGCGGGGGGGGGGGCGGTGGATTGGTTGGGTCATCCTGTTTTTGAAATTGGCGGTCGAGGGTCATGCTGTTTTGAATATTATGACTGGGGGTCATTTTATTTGGCTTGTGATAGAAAAAATCCTTTTCTATAATGGCATAGCCTTGTCTGAAATTTGGTACATGTAAATAGTTGTTCTTGTCCCTGTATCTTACATGCATTCTTTAATATTACTTATTAGTTCAAACATAACTATAACTATACATATACATATATATATATATATATATATATATATATAACTCGGTGAGTATCAATCTGCTAAGACAGTGCTCTATACCGCAGTGGCAGAGCGTAATAGTTTTGGTAGTACTGGAACTCTTTCTTGGGTGTAACTCGGAGTTTCACGCATATTGCGATCATCAGACACTCATCGTATTTTTCTAATTCAAAAATTGGTCTTCTAGTTCAAGTGTCGGTCTTCTAATTCAAGTGTTGGTCTTCTAATTCAAGTGTCGGTCTTCTAATTCAAAAATCGGTCTCCTATACTATACTATACTATACTATACTATACTATACTATACTATACTATACTATACTATACTATACTATACTATACTATACCATACCATACTATACTATACTATACTATACTATACTATACTATACTATACTATACTATACTATACTATACAGAATGGTATTGTATACTATACACTACATTATACGATACTATATACCATACTATACAATATATACTATACTATGCTATATACTATATACCATGCTATACTATATAGTATACTATACTATATACTATACTCTACAATATATACTATGTATTATACTATGCTTTTTATATATACATGTATTATGTTATACTATACTATAGTATACTCTACTATACTATACTATATCATACTATACTATATACTATACTATACTATACTATACTATACTATACTATACTATACTATACTATACTATACTATACAATACTATACTATACTTTACTATAATACTATACTATACTATACTATACTACTAGTATACTATACTATACTATACTATACTATACTATACTATACTATACTATACTATACTATACAATAGTATCTACTATACTACATTATAGTGTAGTGTAGTGTAGTGTAGTGTAGTGTAGTGTAGTGTAGTATAGTATTGAGGAGTGTTGTATTTCCGTATTTGTTTGCCCAGAGTTTACTTGTATTGTTCATCAAATAGAGATTCCAGTATTATGATAGTGGACTCAGGTTACTAGTATTTATTTCTGTTTCATTATAGCCTCTTTTCGCCAGTTTCCCGGTGAAGAATTTAATTTTCTTTTGAAATTCTTTTTCGTTACTACATGTTCGTATGTATCTGATCGTTTGACCCTTAATGGACCCTTTGAAGACTGAGTTCGGGCGGCAGTATTACCTGTGTAAATATTGGAATGAGTTTTGATATCCAATACTTTGTGTTATTGGTGTCGTTGACATTTGTGGATTGTGATATGTTACTTCCGTATCTGAGCTTTCCAACGAAAATTTGAAAGTTGGATGTATTTGGTTTATTTTTTCACTCAGATTATTTAGTTCAACTTGGGTGCCACAAAATATCATGAAAACGCCACCCCTGAAAAGTGTCCAGAGTGATATTTTATCCGTGTAGATTTCAATAATGCGACTTTCCAGTTCATGGAATGTCGGCTATTTCGGGTGATGCCCAAGAGCCAATGCACATGCATGTTTGTGTGTAGAATTCTCCTTTAAATTTAAATGTGTTTTTCGTGAGAATCACATAATAGTTTTAGGAGATACACAGGTGGTGGTTTTGGAATGCTATAGTCGATTGTTTGTGTAACTGGCGAGTCAAGTGCTTCGACAACTGACTGCATTGCGCCAGTATGTGTGTACATACCACATCTAAGGTGACTAGTATCCAATTTTCAGGAAATACATACAGTAGCTTCTGATGCCATGTGATGATACACTTTGTGCAATTGTGAGACATATCTCGCTGGACACCCACAAATGAGATCCCATTGGTCTTCAACACAACATACAGTCTCTATATTAACTGATCTCATCTACGAGATGCAATAACTAAACACTGGGACGTAATAGCAGACAATGAGATATGAAATCAATTATATCCAAAAAGACCAATCATAGCACAGAAGCGAAACATAAACTTAAAAGACAAGTAGGTCAACACTCAATTGCAGCATTCCGAATTTAAAAATCTAGCGGAAATAGAACGAGATAATAGTATAATGATGTTTATGTCACATTTATTTATAATAGTATAATATAGTATAGTATAGTATATAGTACAATATATAGTATATAGCACAGTCTAGTATATAGTATAGTATAGTATAGTATAGTATAGTATATAGTATAGTATAGTATATAGTAAAGTATAGTATAGTATAGTATAGTATAGTAGAGTATAGTAGAGTATAGTATAGTATGATATAGTATAGTATACTATATAGTACAGTATATAGTTTAGTATAGTATAGTATAGTATGGTACATAGTATAGAGCATAGCATAGTATATAGTGTAATCTAGTATATAGTATAGTATAGTAGAGCATAGTATAGTATAGTATAGTATAGTACAGTATAGTATAGTATATAGTACAGTATAGTATAGAATAGTCTAGTATATAGTATATAGTATAGTATATAGTAAAGACAAGTATATAGTTCCATATATAGTACAGTATATAGCATAGTCTAGTATATAGTATAATATAGTATAGAATAGTATAGTATAGTGTAGTATAGTACAGGATATAGCATAGTCTAGTATATAGTGCAGTATAGTATAGTATAGTATAGTATAGTATAGTATAGTATAGTATAGTATATAGTAAAGAATATATTATATAGCATAGTCTAGTATATAGTATAGTATAGCATAGTACAGTACAGTATAGTATAGTATATAGTACAGAATATATTATATAGCATAGTCTAGTATATAGTGAAGTATAGTATAGTATAGTATATAGTATAGTATAGTATAGTATAGTATAGTATAGCATAATATAGTATAGCATAGTATAGTATAATATAGTATAGTATAATATATAGTACAGAATATAGTATAGTCTAGTATATAGTATAGTACAGTATTGTATACTATACTATATAGTATAGTATAGTATAGTATAGTATAGTATAGTATAGTACAGTATAATACAGTATAGTATAGTATAGTACAGTTGAGTACAGTACAGTATAGTATAGTATAGTACAGTGTATAGTATATAGCATAGTATAGTATATAGTGTAGTCTAGTATAGTATATAGTATATAGTATAGTATAGTATAATATAGTATAGCATAGTATAGTATAATATAGTATAGTATAATATATAGTACAGAATATAGTATAGTCTAGTATAGTATAGTATAATACAGTATAGTATTGTATACTATACTATATAGTATAGTCTAGTATAGTATAGTACAGTATGATATAGTATAGTATAGTACAGTATAATATAGTATAGTACAATGTATAGTATATAGTATATAGCATAGCACAGTATATAATGTAGTCTAGTATATAGTATAGTATAGTATAGTACAGTGCAGTATAGTATAGTATATAGTACAGAATATAGTATAAAACAGTCTAGTATATAGCATTGTATAGTATAGTGTATAGTATAATATAGTTTATAGTATATAGTATAGTATAATATATAGTACAGTATACAGTATATAGCATAGTCTAGTATATAGTAGAGCATAGTATGGTATAGTATAGTATAGTATAGTATAGTGTAGTATATAGTACAGTATATAGCATAGTCTAGTATATAGCTTAGTATACTATAGTATAGTATGGTACATAGTATAGAGCATAGTATAGTATATACTGAGTCTAGTATATAGTATAATATAGTATAGTATAGTATAGTATAGTATATAGTACAGTATAGTATAGTATAGTCTAGTCTAGTATATAGTATAGTATAGTATATAGTATATAGTAAACACAAGTATATAGTACAGTATATAGTATAGTATATAGTACAGTATACAGCATAGTCTAGTATATAGTATAATATAGTATAGAATAGTATAGTATACTGTAGTATATAGTACAGGATATAGCATAGTCTAGTATATAGTATAGTATAGTATAGTATAGTATAGTATAGTATATAGTACAGTATAGTATAGTCTAGTCTAGTATATAGTATAGTATAGTATATAGTATATAGTAAAGACAAGTATATAGTACAGTATATAGTATAGTATATAGTACAGTATACAGCATAGTCTAGTATATAGTATAATATAGTATAGAATAGTATAGTATAGTGTAGTATATAGTACAGGATATAGCATAGTCTAGTATATAGTGCAGTATAGTATAGTATAGTATAGTATAGTATAGTATAGTATAGTACAGTATAGTATAGTATATAGTAAAGAATATATTATATAGCATAGTCTAGTATATAGTATAGTATAGCATAGTACAGTATAGTATAGTATAGTATATAGTACAAAATATATTATATAGCATAGTCTAGTATATAGTGAAGTATAGTATAGTATAGTATAGTACATATTATAGTATAGTATAGTATAGTATAGTATAGCATAATATATAGTACAGAATATAGTATAGTCTAGTATATAGTATAGAACAGTATTGTATACTATACTATATAGTATAGTATAGTATAGTATAGTATAGTACAGTATAATACAGTATAGTATAGTATAGTACAGTAGAGTACAGTACAGTACAGTATAGTATAGTATAGTACAATATATAGTATATAGTATATAGCATAGTATAGTATATAGTGTAGTCTAGTATAGTATACAGTATATAGTATAGTATAGTATAGCATAATATAGTATAGCATAGTATAGTATAATATAGTATAGTATAATATATAGTACAGAATATAGTATAGTCTAGTATAGTATAGTGCAGTATAATATAGTATAGTATAGTACAGTAGAGTACAGTACAGTATGATATAATATAGTACAATGTATAGTATATAATATATATCATAGCATAGTATATAATGTAGTCTAGTATATAGTATAGTATAGTATAGTATAGTATAGTATAGTATAGTACAGTATAATATAGTATAGTACAGTAGAGTACAGTACAGTGCAGGATAGTATAGTATATAGTACATAATATATTATATAGCATAGTCTAGTATAAAGTACAGTATAGTATAGTATAGTATATAGTATAGTATAGTCTAGTATAATATAGTATAGCATAGTATAGTATAATATAGTATAGTATAATATATAGTACAGAATATAGTATAGTCTAGTATATAGTATAGTACAGTATTGTATACTATACTATATAGTATAGTATAGTATAGTACAGTATAATATAGTATAGTATAGTACAGTAGAGTACAGTACAGTACAGTATAGTATAGCATAGTACAATGTATAGTATATAGTATATAGCATAATATAGTATATAGTGTAGTCTAGTATAGTATAGTATAGTATTTGGTATATAGTATAGTATAGCATAGCATAATATAATATAGCATAGTATAGTATAATATAGTATAATATAGTCTAGTATAGTATAATACAGTATAGTATTGTATACTATACTATAGTACAATGTGTAGTATATAGTATACTAGTATAGCATAGTGTAGTATATAGTGTAGTCTAGTATATAGTATAGTATAGTATATAGTATAGTATATAGTACAGTATATAGTATATAGCATAGTCTAGTATATAGCATTGTATAGTATAGTGTATAGTATAATATAGTTTGTAGTATATAGTATAGTATAATATATAGTACAGTATACAGTATATAGCATAGTTTAGTATATAGTAGAGTATAGCATAGTATAGTAAAGTATAGTGTAGTATATAGTACAGTATATAGCATAGTCTAGTATATAGTATAGTATATTAGAGTAGAGGAAAGTAGAGTAGAGTATATAGTATAGTGCAGTGTAGTATATAGTATAGTATAGCATAGTATATAGTACATTAGATAGTATAGTCTAGTATATAGTACAGTATATAGTATATAGCGTTGTCTAGTATATAGCATAGTATAGTATAGTATAGTACAGTGTATATTGTACAGTATAGTGTATAGTATAATATAGTATAGTATATAGTATAGTATAGCATAGTATAGTATAGCATAGTACAGTATAGTAGAGTATATAGTACAGAATATAGTATATAGCATAGTATAGTATAGTATTGTACAGTGTATATTGTATAGTATAGTGTGTAGTATAATATAGTTTATCATATATAGTATATTAAAATATATAGTACAGTATACAGTAAATAGCATAGTCTAGTATATAGTACAGTATAGTATAGTCTAGTATATAGTATAGCATAGTATATAGTTTATAGTAAAGACAAGTATATAGTACAGTATATAGTATAGTATATAGTACTCGAGTATATAGCATAGTGTAGTATATAGTATAGTATAGTATAGAATAGTATAGTGTAGTATATAGTACAGTATATGGCATAGTCTAGTATATAGTATAGTATAGAATAGTATAGTATAGTATATTAGAGTAGAGTATATAGTATAGTGTAGTGTAGTATATAGTATAGTATAGTATAGCATAGTATAGTCTAGTATAGTATAGTCTAGTATAGTATATAGTACAGTCTAGTATAGTATATAGCATAGCATAGTCTAGTTTAGTATATTATAGTATATAGTATATAGCATAGTAAAATACATAGTTAATAGCATAGTGTAGTATATAGTACAGTACAGTATAGTTTAATATATAGTATATAGCATAGTATAATATATAGTATAGTATAGTATACTATAGTATATAGTATAGTATAGTATATAATATAGTATAATATAGTGTAGTATACTATATAGTACAGTGTATAGTATATATCATAGTCTACTATATAGTACAGTACAGTATAGTATAATATACCATATACTATACAATACTATCCTATGCTATAATATATACCATACACTATACTATACTATATACTCTACTATATAATATACTATATTATACTATATACTACACTTGCCTATATACTATACTATACAACACTACACTATGCTATATTCAATATACTCTACTATACACTACTATACTATACTATACTATACTATACTATACTAATTTTATACGATACTATACTTGACTATACTATACTATACTATACTATACTATACTAATTTTATACGATACTATACTTGACTATTTACTATATACAATAGTATAGGTATACAATAATATTATAGTATAGTATTGTACAGTATATAGTATAGTATATTATATAGTACGGTATGCTATAGTATGCTATACTATAAACTACACTATACTATATTCCATATACTAGTACATTATACCATACCATACTATACTATACTACACGACACTATACCATATACCATATACTCTACTATACTCTATTATACTATAGTATACTTAAGCAATAAACCACACCCTGGGGATGGTATACCACTCGGTTTTGAGCAGTGAACTCAATATATTTCGTTCACTGGTCAAAACCGAGTGGTATACCATTCCCAGGGGTGGTTTATCGCTATTATATTATACCAGTATATTGAAACTGTCGGAAACAAGATATGACGCAACATTTTCTGGTTTAATTTGTGCCCCCATCCCTGCACGGACTATAACGTTCGTAGACGAACAGTGAGAGAACATCAAAATTTGGACACGTGCCAACTGTGCATTATCGCTCATTTTAGACGCGCTAGTTCGATGCCTAGATCAATCAGATCTCTCGATTTGCGCCATCAATATACTGGACTGTATACTATACTATATACCACATACTCTACTATACTATAATCTACTACACTACACTACACTATACTATACTATACTATGCTATACTAGACTCTATACTATATACAATAGTGTAGGTATAGAATAATATTATAGTATATTATTGTACTGTATATAGTAGAGTATATTATATAGTACTGTATGGTATAGTATGCTATACTATACACTACACTATAATATACACTATACACTATATTCCATATACTCTACTATACTCTAGTATATTATACTATACTATACTAGACTATACTATACTTTGCTATGCTATACTATATACCATATGCTCTACTATACTCTACTATACTATACTATACTAGACTATATATGATAGTATAGGTATAGAATAATATTATAGTATTGTATTGTACAGTATATAGTATAGTACGGTATGGTATAGTATGCTATACTATACACTAAACTATACTATATTCCACATACTCTACTATACTCTAGTATATTATACCATAATATACTATACTATAATATACTATACTATACTATACTATTATATACTATAATATACAATACTATACTATGCTATGCTTTACTATATACCATATACTATACTTTACTATATACCATACTATATGATATACTATGCTATACTATACTACATTACACTATACTATATACTCTACTATATTATACTATACTATACTATTCTATACTATATAATATACTATATTATATTATATACTACACTATACTATGTACTATACTATACTACACAAAATAACATATACTCTACTATACTATACCATACTATATAGTATACTATACTATATATTATACTACATAATGTACTATACTAGACTATATATAATATATACTATATATTATAGTATAGGTATCGAATAATATAGTATAGTATTGTACAGTATATAGTATACTATACTATATAGTATGGTATATAGTATAGTATATAGTATACTAGTAGTATAGAATAGTATAGTATAGTATAGTATGGTATAGTATAGTATAGTATACAGTATAATATAGTATAGTATAGTTTAGTATATACATGCAGTATAGTATAGTATAGTATAGTATATAGTACAGTATATAGTAAAGTCTGGTATATAGTATACTATACTATATAGTAGAGTATACTATACTATATACCATATACTATACTATACTATACAACACTATACTATATTATATTATACTATGCTATCATGCTATACACCATATACTATACTATATTATATAATATACTATATTATACTATATACTATACTTGACTATATACGATACTATACTATACTATGCTATATACCATATACTATACTATACTATACTACACTATACTATATACCATATACTATACTCTACTACATGACTATATACCATATAGTATACATTACTATACTCTACTATACTATACTATACTAGACTACCATACTAGACTATATACTATATACTATAGTATAGGTATAGAATATTATAGTATAGTATTGTACAGTATATAGTATAGTATATTGTATAGTACAGTATATAGTATAGTATAATATAGTATATAGTATATAGCATAGCATAGTATATAGTATATAGTCTTGTATTGTTTATAGTATAGTACCATACACTATTATAAGCCCAGTGGATGTATTTGTATTGAACAAAATGTTCACTTCGTAAGCCCACATAGGGCAAGTAAATAAATAAAACAAACTATACTATACTTTGTACTTGATCTTTTTTTCATTATCATTTGTGTCAATATGACTTGAAATGATTTAAACTTTTGAAAACCTAAAATTAGTGATACTTTTATGATATAACTAAGTTGTGTTTTACTTATGAATGGTGCTCTAAATGGCCTCCAAAAGGTGTTCATTTTTCAAAAGATCTTACCATGGGAGGGGGACACCCCCTCCCACTTGTATAGCATGCACGCATGGGCATAGCATGCACTTCTCCCGACACTTTTTCAAGTTCTCTCCCTACTTTGAAACTTACTGAAACCCCTAGGTTTACAATTATGTTAATTTCATTTCTAATAATGTACTTTATAATTAGCTGAATTAATCTATAATGATAATAGTTCACTCAATCTAAGAGATATCCTAGAACTTTTGGTTACTAAAACCATGAATATTTTGCACAGCTATGAACAGACAATCATACTTCTCATAGGGTTCCTGCCTAAAGAGCTTTATATATTGCAAGAAAGAACAAGAATATTTCTTGTCAACAGATGTGGGGGGGGGGGGGCAGTGTTTTTTATTTGTCAGCAGGGGTGGGGTGAAAAAGAAGTCAGCTTAAAATCTGATCGCTCCCTAAAATCAGTCTCATTCAACAACAAAAAATAAAACTGAATCAAATAAAATGAAATCATTCACCACTTACATGCTAGCTTCACTCTGTGTATAACATGTAAAATTGTCAGATATATAGAAGTCCACACTGGTTTTCTGTTCATTTTACATTTTATTACTTATTAATATTATCCATGATTTAAGTTATATGACTATATCTCTTTGCAATATCCAAAATTTTTCTAATGACAAAAGATTGTGTCTTTTAACATTCTCATTTAACAAGTGCTTGAAGTACAAATTACAAAAACACATGTGTGTTTACACCAACGAAGAGAGCCAAGAGACAAGATTAAACAAAAATCACATTTTTATACCTAATTTTCATGTCACTGATGAGATCATCATATGCTTAACACTTCTTCATCTATATACCCCAAGAGCCATTCAAATTAATTTCCAGCTCATTACTTTTGGAATTAAAGATTATTTTACCAAAAAGACACATTTTAGCAATAATTTGCATATCAATAATGGAATCATCATGTTCTGAATAATTCTTAAAGCAATAAAAAAAAATAATTGTTTGATTCCGGTTATCTGACCCTGCCTAGTTTTTCACTGCCGACCCTAACCTTTTTATTAACAAGTTCAAGAAAAAAATTGTAACATCACAAAAATTATGAAGTCTCGCAAGAATTGGTGGATGTACAAACTGACATCAATTTAAAAAGACAATATAAAACTTTTCTTCCAAAATGTAATGACTGTACATCTGATGAGAAGAAACCAAAAACAGAGAGCATATGGAGAACAATGAAAAACATAACTACCTCAGATATGAAAAAAAATATTTAGAAAAAAAGAAATATAAAATGGCATTGTAGCACAACTATTGTTTTCCAAAATACTGCCAATGGCGATGTAGCACAACTGTAGTTTTTTAAAATATTTATCCATATGCTAGTCCATTCTAAAAATAGGTGTTCATTTGTTGAATGACTATCCAGTTGCCTATCCAACCATGTTATGTTTGGCACATATGTGATTATTGGGCTGTTGCCATGGGCGGGGCCATTGTTGCTAGGGATATTTGCATACATTTTTTGAATGTTTACTAACTGCCTACCAGATGGTGTTCTTGTTTAACCAAAATATACTGCCATTTGGTTGTTGCTAAGGCCATGGTCATGGTTGCTAGGGCCAATTGTGTCAAACTATTCTAAAGGAAATCTGCAGAACAACACTTCTAGAACCATCTCACCAAATTTCAGTTTCCCTGACCAAGTACTTTTTGAGATATAAATTTTTGACCAATTTACATGTTTACACCTAATTTGGATGTTACTGATGAGATCATTCTTCATCTATACACCGGCAGATACATCCCTGTTAAAAGTTCAGCCCAATCTACTGAGTAGTTTTGGAATTGTAGGTTTTTAACCAAAAAGCCCTACTTTGCATATTACACATGGAAACATCATGTCATGAACAAATCTTAATTTACACACCCCTGAGAATGTTCCCACCAAATTTCAGGCCAATCTGCCCAGTAGTTTTGTAGTTTAAATTCTTTGACAAAAATCATATTTTTGACCCAAAACCCATATATCTGATGTGATCATTTTCATTTGAACAATTTCACTACTAGACATCCAATATAACATGACCACCAAGTATCAAAGAAATCGGACTGCAGTTTTCGACTAAGTTGTTTACACACACACACACACTCTTCATTTCAATTGTATTAAAAATGTTCAAAATAGAGCTCATGTCCTTGTGCACAACTAATTGATTTAAGATCTAAATTTCTGTTTTACTACACATAGAGTCTGAAGTTATTTTTTTTCCTCTTAGAGACGAGCAAAACAACAGCTTCTTTGAATAGGACATCTGTTATGTACTGTGTAACAAACCTGTAAGAGATAAGAAAGTTAACAAAGGATTAATACATTTATTGTTCAACTCTAAAACTTGCAAATATTTATGGTCAAAGTATTGGTGTAGTATTTGATCATGACTTCTTTTGCTAGTTATGTTTCTGTTAAATGAGATTTGGAAAAGAGCAAAGTTTGCAAGGCTAGGTACATGTAACTCTGGTGTCCGGTCTCACAGTTACATGAACATGCTAAAAATTTTGTTTAGTTTGTAAGGCTAGGTAACTCTGGTGTCTGGTCTCCTAGTTACATGCTAAAATACAAAATGGCTGACATTTTTCTAATAAATTTTAGTAGTTTAGTCTAAGATGGATAGAAATAGGTGAAAAACAGTGACAGTGTTGTTGTAGCATGAATCAATTTGGAAAAGAGTATAGTTTGTAAGGCTAGGTAACTCTGGTGTCTGGTCTCCTAGTTACATGCTAAAAATCAAAATGGCTTACATTTTTGTAATAAATTTTAGTAGTTTAGTCTGAGATGGATAGAAATAGGTGAAAAACAGTGACAGTGTTATTGTAGCATGATTCAATTTGGAAAGGAGTATAGTTTGTAAGGTTAGGTAACTCTGGTGTCTGGTCTCCTAGTTACATGCTAAAAATCAAAATGGCCGACATTTTTCTAACAAATTTTAGTAGTTTAGTCTAAGATGGATAGAAATAGGTGAAAAACAGTGACAGTGTTATTGTAGCATGAATCAATTTGGAATAGAGCATAGTTTGTAAGTCTAGGTAACTCTGGTGTCTGGTCTCCTAGTTACATGCTAAAAATCAAAATGGCTGACATTTTTGTAATAAATTTTAATAGTTTAGTCTAAGATGGATAGAAATAGGTGAAAAACAGTGACAGTGTTATTGTAGCATGAATCAATTTGGAAAAGAGTATAGTTTGTAAGGCTAGGTAACTCTGGTGTCTGGTCTCCTAGTTACATGCTAAAAATCAAAATGGCTGACATTTTTCTAACAAATTTTATTAGTTTAGTCTAAGATTGATAGAAATAGGTGAAAAACAGTGACAGTGTTATTGTAGCATGAATCAATTTGGAAAAGAGTATAGTTTGTAAGGCTAGGTAACTCTGGTGTCTGGTCTCCTAGTTACATGCTAAAATACAAAATGGCTGACATTTTTCTAACAAAATTTAGTAGTTTAGTCTAAGATGGATAGAAATAGGTGAAAAACAGTGACAGTGTTATTGTAGCATGAATCAATTTGGAAAAGAGTATAGTTTGTAAGGCTAGGTAACTCTGGTGTCTGGTCTCCTAGTTACATGCTAAAATACAAAATGGCTGACATTTTTCTAACAAAATTTAGTAGTTTAGTCTAAGATGGATAGAAATAGGTGAAAAACAGTGACAGTGTTATTGTAGCATGATTTAATTTGGAAAGGAGTATAGTTTGTAAGGTTAGGTAACTCTGGTGTCTGGTCTCCTAGTTACATGCTAAAAATCAAAATGGCCGACATTTTTCTAACAAATTTTAGTAGTTTAGTCTAAGATGGATAGAAATAGGTGAAAAACAGTGACAGTGTTATTGTAGCATGAATCAATTTGGAATAGAGCATAGTTTGTAAGTCTAGGTAACTCTGGTGTCTGGTCTCCTAGTTACATGCTAAAAATCAAAATGGCTGACATTTTTGTAATAAATTTTAATAGTTTAGTCTAAGATGGATAGAAATAGGTGAAAAACAGTGACAGTGTTATTGTAGCATGAATCAATTTGAAAAAGAGTATAGTTTGTAAGGCTAGGTAACTCTGGTGTCTGGTCTCCTAGTTACATGCTAAAAATCAAAATGGCTGACATTTTTCTAACAAATTTTATTAGTTTAGTCTAAGATTGATAGAAATAGGTGAAAAACAGTGACAGTGTTATTGTAGCATGAATCAATTTGGAAAAGAGTATAGTTTGTAAGGCAAGGTAACTCTGGTGTCTGGTCTCCTAGTTACATGCTAAAATACAAAATGGCTGACATTTTTCTAACAAAATTTAGTAGTTTAGTCTAAGATGGATAGAAATAGGTGAAAAACAGTGACAGTGTTATTGTAGCATGAATCAATTTGGAAAAGAGTATAGTTTGTAAGGCTAGGTAACTCTGGTGTCTGGTCTCCTAGTTACATGCTAAAATACAAAATGGCTGACATTTTTCTAACAAAATTTAGTAGTTTAGTCTAAGATGGATAGAAATAGGTGAAAAACAGTGACAGTGTTATTGTAGCATGATTCAATTTGGAAAGGAGTATAGTTTGTAAGGTTAGGTAACTCTGGTGTCTGGTCTCCTAGTTACATGCTAAAAATCAAAATGGCTGACATTTTTCTAATAAATTTTAGTAGTTTAGTCTAAGATGGATAGAAGTAGGTGAAAATCAGTGACAGTGTTATTGTAGCATGAATCAATTTGGAATAGAGCATAGTTTGTAAGTCTAGGTAACTCTGGTGACTGGTCTCCTAGTTACATGCTAAAAATCAAAATGGCGGACATTTTTCTAATAAATTTTAATAGTTTAGACTAAGATGGATAGAAGTAGGTGAGAAACAGTGACAGTGTTGTTGTAGCATGAATGAATTTGGAATAGAGCATAGCTTGTAAGGCTAGGTATAACTCTGGTGTCTGGCCATGTTTAAAACGAAAATTGCGAACATTTTTGTAATAAATTTTAGTACTTTAGTCTAAGATTGGTAAAGGAAGGTCAAAAACAAGGAAAGAGTTGATTTAGAATCCACCAGTTTGGAAAGAGCTTGTTTTGTCAAGAATGATAGCCCTGTGAAACTTACAAGTGTGTCTCTGAATTGTCTTTTATATGCTGATGAGTCTCTACCACTAGAAATTAAAGTTGAGTTGCAAAGTTGTTTATTTAAATTACATTATTTTGTACAAAGTAGAAAATAATAATCAACATTAAGAAATCAAGGTCATATGTAAATACAGGAAATCCAAATTTTATTTTTTATAATTTTACTCTCGACAATGTAAGCCTAAGAGAATACTGTTTTCTTGGTATCATTATTTCTTCTAACAGTAAATTTAAACAAAACCTCAATAACTTGAAGTTTAAATCCACGAGAGCTCTCTTAAGTTCATGTATAACTATTTCTTCTAACTAGAGTATTTCTATTCAACATGGGGTATTTATATTTTATTATTAGAAACTTACTTGTTAAATATAATGAGAACAGTGTGTGGTCAAATCTTTGCAGGTTTAATTATACTAGGAAGGTTCATCATAATTTTATGACTTATAACTAGAATTTTGTAATCATGGTACAGGGAACTACATAATGACATTAGAAGAAAAAAGCACTAATAAAAACAAAATGAGAACATTTAGATTATTTAAAACAGCTTTTGGTTTTGAGAAACATCTTCTGCAAATTAAAAATCCAGTTGGTAGAAGACTAGTGACTAAATTTAGAATTTTGGATTATAATATTTATATTGAGTTGGGGAGATGGTGTACTCCTAAGATTCCTGTACATGATGAAAGAATCTTTAAATTTTGTCAAATTATGCGGTAGAAGATGAATTTCATCATTTCATTCTTTGTTCTCATTATACAAATTAAAGAAAGGCACTTATCCTTCTTCATTTCCATTAGATAATTCAAATTTTCATTCAGTTTCTGCATATTTTGACCTCAGATGATAGACATCCTCTTGGAAACTTTCTCGTCGATGTAAACAGTGCTCCATCAGTTGGTTAAAACATGGAAGTGGGTTATACTTCCATGGTTAAAAGAATATATTTTAATCATTTTATTTCTGCATGTTATTTTTGTATGCTTTACCATGCATGTAAAGATTGACTGACTGTAGACACAGCTGAGAATACAGTACTACTACCAGTATCAATGCCTGTTGTTAAACTTCATGCTAGTCACTAGGAAAGCTCAGAAAACTGTCTATGTATACACAATCTTGCATGGTTCTCTTCAAAACATCGTTCATTCCAACAGCTGTGTTTATTCAAAACTCATTATATGGCCCATTTTAAACCCACAGAATGTTAATTGTACTTGTGTCAATTGCTTTGTACATTGTATTTTGAGCATAAAGATGCATTCATAATCATGTACGCATAATAAATGTTACACCTCGTTATCTTATCTTTATCTGTGTTTATGTGTTACAACTCAGAGTGAGACAATGCATAGGGATGGGTCTATACTAGCGACAAACACACTACTTTCTAAACTGCATGTCCTGCTTGATATTACGGGAAACGTTTCTGACAATGGAGAATCAGTCCCTTGTGACGTGAGCTAAGATTCTATTCAAGAATGCTATCTATGATGATCATACAAAATAATGACGTTATTTGGGTATATACAATATTCAAAGTTATCGTTGCCGGCGATTGCTCCGGAATATTCAGCTGCCAATATTGATTGTTTTGTATTACGGTCGAAATAGAGTAGAATATTGCCATCATGGAATAGTGTATACTTATTAGCACACAAGTTGTTGTGATCCAGACACACGCATAGTTTTTCTAATAATAGTGACACATGTACATTTTTGTCGATGAAAGAACAGGGGTCAACTTACCGTGAAAGTTCGCACCTCTGGTTCGCACTTGCACTACGCTCTCGCGATGTACACTAGTAGGGATTTTAGTACAGAATACGTCATTTTCCGTACTATAGTTCAGATCGAGTTCAATTCTGTACTTTTATGCTGATGAGGTGGACGTTTCTGTACTTTCCCATTAGCGCCTGTCTAATCGGATTATACTCGATCTGAAAAATAGTTCAGATTGCGAGTCGGAAGTGATTTGAATACATTTGCATTTAGTTCAGAATATATTCATGAGTTCACCCCGATAACCGGGCAGTAAACAAATGAATATTCAAATCTATCTCGCTTGCATGTGATTCAAGGCGTGTACACTAGTTAGTTAGTTAGTTGTCTGTGTTTGACCACATGAAGGCGGAGGGGAGGGTGCAGAAGAAAAGGGTTACACACATGTATGATATGATGAGAGCTACATTTAATGTACATGTCAGTTGACATGTACATATATACGAACTGACATGTATACGTACATGTACAACTACGCTAGCATGTAAACGTTAGCAAAAATTCTTACTACTACCTCAGACCACTAAAATACTAGAGTGGTCTGAGCTACTACTACTTGCAAAAAGTATTTACAAGCATTTCCATGTAGGTCAATGAAATATCACCTATGTGGGTTATACTTCAATAGTCGGTCAAACAGCGTAAAGGTCTACATTCTACAATGATAAATACATTCGATGTTAGTCAAAGAGGACAACAATGACAGACATGATTGTTCAAATCGATGCGACCGAAGATGAATTCACGGTGTATATTTGGTGGCGTCGCCGTTGAATTGATGATGATGACGACTCGTCCGACCTAGACGGTTCTGGTCCAGTTTCAAGTGAAAGTCAGAATTATCACGGTGCCATTGATTATACTAACTGTGATGAAACTCGCCCACTCTAGTCTCTATGACTTCATTAGCCCCAAAATGCAAGAACATAATAATGGTATTGTAAATCGAAGTTCATGCCTGCTCTGACTGTCGCCTGTTTTTTGTTTTCTTACATTTTATACAATTTTAAATTGTTAGCTTTGTATTTCCTGCATTAATGTTGAAAACTGGTCTTTTTACTGTGCGTCTGCAATGCGCAGGTAAAATAGTGTGTTAATCTAGCATGGTGAGTACGCGCTCGCTTATAGTTTTGCATACCTTGGACTGCCTGTCGTTCAGTATTGTTTTAGCCTACTTCTAAAGGAAAATGGTCTGTAAAGGGACTGCTTTAGTTGTCACAGTGCCGTTGTGGATTTATAAATCGATTTATGACAAGTGAACCTACCTATTTTTTTCCGACTCACTCAGTCAAGGAGTGCGATACACCAATCACCGTGTATTTAGCTTTGTATACAGTGTATGGATAATAGCAAGTTTCGGGACTGAACAATCATAAATTGTTGGTTAGATTTATTTTTTTATTCAATGTAATCTGGGTTGATTAGGAATTTTCAGATATCAGGATTTAAACCTCGGATTTTAACTCGGAAGGGCTATATTTTTTGCCTCAGTCAGAATTATATTAGTAGAACTCTCACCAACGTTCCCAATGTGAACCAGTGATCTGAAAGTTGGTGAGAGGTCCTCACGTTGGATTGCAGAACTGCATGTTCTTGCCGAGAAGATAAAGAGGTGTAGTAATTATGGTTTAAAACTGACTTTTACAAACTGTGTATCGGATTTAACTGGGTACGCCAGTCGTCTAGGGTCTATGATTTTAGGCCGAGTCTGCTGACAAGCGCTTGTCACTAGAACAATATGCTGCTGACAAGCGTGACCTTTGACACCCATTATGATGTGTTTTGGCGTCAAGTGTAAAACGTTCTTATTACCCTTGAAATTGATTGCACTTTATCACTTTATCAAACACCATCAGTTCTTAAAACTGTTAATTTACGTGTGATAGCTCCTGTTTTTTCCAACAACCGCGAAGTCCGCCGCGTACACACATGTACACTTCACCGCCTATATGCTCCATGGCCATGGCCGCGTATGTGATGTAGTACTACGTGCAACGTGTAAACAGTAAAGGTAATTAATCTAAAACAACTAAAGTTTGTTGCATCAATAACATTCATTATTGTGAAGGACAGGTAAAATGCGTATAGTTTTTGTGGTGTTGCGTGGTCTTTTTACTTGTTTTATCCCATGTGCAGTGATGGCCTCAAAGTAATGACATTTGACCTGAACAGCTGACGATAGCTCACCGGCCGCGCAAGTTAAACGCCGAATCGTGAAATAAGCATTAAATCTCAAGTACTAGTAGCTGGGGTGGGAAACTTGAAACTACTACAGGAAAACGACACGGTGGCGGTATTACTCCATTCCGGGACTTAATTGTGTCAAAGGTACGGGTCAGTACTAGCGCACATGTTGACGTCGACCAGGCTGTAGTACACACGTACGCTCGGCGCTTGTCACGAGAACAATATGCTGCTGACAAGCGCTTGTCACCAGACACTCCGATGATTTTTATGTTGTGGATGAATGTGGCACTTTGATCTGAACCTCAGACCACTATAATAGGAACAGACTAGAATCGCTTTTTGTTTTAGGTGTGAATGGGGCTCTAAACATCTCTTCACTGTCATGCATGGTTACCCCTCAAGCCGAACGTTGTGCAAAACGATACTTCGTGTCTTTACGTTTTTTTGCAATTGTGTTTTAGTGGCATGAGTCTGAACAAGTGTTCATACAGTACAGCAAAGTCCCACCAACAAAATCCATAGCAATAGATGCAGGAAAACCTCAGTATGGGCGACGGTGAAATCATGGTGTTAATTCTAAAACTTTTGAAAGCAAGAACATATTTTTGTGCAACTTTTGTATTAAAAGCATACCATTCCAATTCAAGGACAACGATTTTGTTCAGAAATGGTGGTAGGACTATAATCCTTCCCACCTCCTTCCTTCCTACCTCCATAGTTCAAAACCGCTGATCGTAACTGCATGGTACAGCGCATCTACATTTATTTCTGAGTTACGGAGGGCATTATTTGATAAGTACCCAATTCGTCCCTGTATTAGATCTTGTATAGTCATAATATTACAAAGATATGTGATTGTTGTGATCATTTCATTTGCTCATTATGTATTCAAGTGTAGTCAAATTTTCTTAGGTGTATGAGCAACTTTACTTCACCAATACATTCTACTTTCTCACGAATATTGTAAAATAACATGGCTCAGCCCATTCACTCGATTAGTTTTGAGGCTGTCATTCATTTTTACTTTGAATTCTTTTATTTACAAAACAAATGACAGTTTTTGACCCCAAAAATGACCAAAAACAGAAAATTGAAAATATCTTGCTGTCATAAACAAATATGAATAGACTTCTCGATAAAATTTCATTTACTCATTGGGAACGTCGAACGTACATTGTCAAAAAGTCGCACTGGCGCAAAGTATCATGGGAAAACTTTCTTTGGCACACCTCACGAAGGAAATATAGCCGCAACAAAAAAGTTAATACTGGGATCATGTATTTTTTAAATTTAGCCTTTACCTTATAGAATAGAAGTATCAAAAGTGTATGCACTACCAAGTATCTGTGGTTTGTGCAAACATGCCAAATCGCTGATGATTGTTAAACAACAAAACTTTGCATACCATTGTCATTAATAATTCTACGTTTTACTTCTGATTCAGTTCTAAACACTTACGATTGAAATGATCGTCAATGATACGCTGATTTGTAGTTGATGGTAATTAAAAATATTTTACAATGACGATTTCGACCATTAGCCGATGGAGGTGACCCCAACCAAACATGTCACAAGATGTAAATTTGCACACTTTTTTGTGTCAATATGTCTGTTCTGGTCAGTCTGTTTTGGGAATTTATGGTACATTCACTGTCGCAGTTTTCAGCCAGGGTCACGTTATTCGACGATTACTATTTGGATAAACACTGCAAAAAAGTAACACCCGTAATTGTTGCTTAGACATTTTCCTAGGGTCTTTTTCAACAGGATTTATAGTAAGAAGTAACTTTGTTGATGGTGTAGTCACTGAATTTATAACCCTACATCGATGACTTAGTAATTGAACACGCAAATGAATTATCATGAACACATCTACTGCCGATCCGACCCTGGGATTCGATCACAATTCATGGCGCCGCTTGCCAGTCTATGTCTTGGTCACGCAAACGTGAACACTCTGATATCTGAAACACTTCTTTGCTCCAGATACGCACCTTTTTTTTTCATGGAAAATGTCATATAGTTTGAAGTAAGCTGGGAGAAAATATTAATGAGATATTTGTAGATTTAAATAAGAGTGAAATGATAGTCAAGTGATTTTGAACCATCTCCGTGTATTTTGCTTTAGCGAAAACACTGACAACTACTAGTATGTGATCGCCGATATTAGTTCTCGCAAAACCGATAAAAAAAATACCACAACATTAGTGTTGAATCTTTTGTACGAATGCCTGAGCATGACAATATATCCGAAGAAAACAGCGAGGGTTGTTCGCTGAGCCGGTATCCGAAAATCAAATAAAGTCTGTTTGAAAACTGCGACTGTGAGTGTATAGTTGATGATTCAAGGACGGTTGCCCATTAAAGACACATCGGTTTGTTCATGGAGGTAGAAAAGACGTGTTCCTACCTCCATGGTTTGTTCAAAAATGGAGGTAGGCTACCTCGAATATTCAAAGTTATCAGTTTTGAATCTGTGTTGCTATTGTTGACCATTACTCACATACCAGTCCCTCACCCTCTTAGAAGTACAACTGCGAAACTTCAAAGATTATCTACAAGGTTGTGAACTTCGTAGCAAGCAAGGTGGGGGTTAAAGGAAGGTGTCATCCCTTTGACACTTACAATGTGGTGATTGTTAACTGCCCTCACTTCGTTTTATATTGTCATTTTTTTAGCTTTAAGTTGCCGACATACCACCTTCCATGCAAAGATGACATTCTGTTTTTAACAAAACCAATAGGTAGAGGTATTATTTGTATTTTTTGTATCGCGTTTCAGCGATATCAATTTTACTGAAGTGCAAATTGGTCATTAGCTGAAATTTTCACACAGCAATCTATTTAAATCCTACCGGCATAAGTATTACAGTGTTGTTGTGTTAGTTGTCTGTGGTTTTTGCGTAGTAGAAAGTAACAGCACTACGTCCTCTTTGTCCTACATTATCGGCCTGCAAAAGGCATTTCAAGTTCAATTATTTCAACTTCTTCTTTGTATAGTGGGTAATGTCAATCAAGGTATGGGTTTATTGATTTCTGTTCATTTCTTGCCACCTGTGAAGGGGTCACGTGAAAATCACTTTTGACAATGCACATTGCTTGTCCTTACACCAGGGCACAGTCTTAGTGGTAGAAAAGCAGTAGAGTATGACAGTTGGTACAATTAATACCATATACAATTAATTTGTAGGTGAGGTTGCGACCAAGTAGGGAAAAATGTCAGTCATTACCAGTGAATGGCTCACACCTAAACGACAACAAACGTTTGACGATTTATAAACAATGGGAAATATGCAGCTATCTCGATGTTCATTTTAACCTATTTTCATATGTACCCAGAGAATATTTTCAGAACTGGCATCCAAATTACCAAGTACTGATATGCCGCTTTAGTTATGGCCGGTTTTGTGAGATGTTTTGCATGCACAATGTAAACCACAGACAAGGCATGTCAACTTCTACTTGCAAACCCGTCTATTTCAGGCTTGGCCTCTTACCACTCTTGGAGGAATTGTATTGACTCCTCCAAGACCACGTCTGACATAGTGGCCTGAAACCCATAGTCTATCGCGAGTATATTGTCTACCCTTCAAGAGACACACATTCTCTGCCAGACACCCTTTTAAAAATACGCTTGTTAAACGTCTACTCCTGGAGTTAAATTTGGTTCAACTCATGAGCAAAATATTTATACGTGACTCCGGGCCTCTTTCAGACAACCCGAATTTTCACGCACGCCCCAATTCGTTTTTCCCGTGACAACAATTTTCTCCTGAGCCTCCCCCTACCCTAATCTAGTTCCTGACGACCGTGTTCCAATTTTACACTACATCTTTACATATTAGGTATAGTCAAAGTCATTACTCTCGTTGCCGATGTGTTGGCAATTATATATACATGTATATATATAATATCCATAATCACAACATACTTCCTGCTCAAAGAAGAACTGTTTCAGCTTATTCCATTTCGATATAAACAGAGTCCAGGGATAAATACCCATGTACTACTCCTTATATTACTGGCTAGGTAATGTCAACCGTAAAATAATCCAAGCACCAGCGTCCCTAAAATCCTTGAAACAGTGTCGATATTACAGTATTTTGCTGACACTTACTACTTTCTGTAACTGGTCTATATTTGTGATATCATGGTAAATATGCTTGGAATTTATGGCCTAGCAAACCAGACATTACGTAGACTTGAATATTGAATCAAGAAAATCAAAAACAAAAACAAGGCCATGGCCATGGCCGGTCAGGTACTGATGTTAGTACTTTAGACATCAGTGGGGGTCACACTTGGTCATTGAAACTATATTGACCGACCAAAATTCTAAACATCACGGATAAATAATTTCATATCGAAATGTATGTACGGAGATTCAGGTTTTTAGACCACGTGGCTTTGACATGACATCATCAGCTAAATTTGCAATACGAAAGTAACGTAAAACATGGATGTATCTAGTAGGGAGCAAAGTCCGCATGTCTGTATGGATGTTTGAAGATTTACTATCGGTATATGGGAGGCATAGAGGGAAATATTTGAATAGCGTTATTTAACGTTACATAATTCATAACTGACTACTAAACTACCGTCAAGAGGGTTGTTTTTGCTTCCATTTATCTGTATTAATTTTTTTAAATGCAGTGATGGTGACTGCCAATGCCGATAGTGAAAATATGGCCCGCACATTCTGAAGATTTTTGTATCATACAAGTTCAATGTTGTAGCTGAGAATGTGATTTATATTTATAACTCAGTAGAATGGGTACCGGTACTGATGCGAGGGATGTGAACCAACCTTTGTGTTGCGTGCTTTTTAATATCGCCGTGTGTGTGTGTGTGTGTGTGTGTGTTTGTTTGTTTGTTTGTTTGTTTGTAATGTAGATTCGTCATTGATATACTGCTACTAGATCAGACCGTGGGTTATACTTCAATGATCAGAACATGACCAGACACAACTCTCCACGGCACCATTTTGGTTTTGCAACTTTGATTACTTTGTTTTGAATAGCTTTTGTCAAGTTCTTGACTTTCCTGATATGACACTAAAGCAAGGGCGGCGAAATATTATTATAGTAGTCCTTCAAAAAACAAGACAATTTTGAAACTTTTAGTGGAAAATGTTAGTGAAGACACAGTTTACCCGCATAAATTAACTAACAAAAGACAAAAGAAATGTACACATGGTTCATTTTCTAGGTGTCGACCTCATGAATATGCACCAAGATTTAGAACCGAGTCAGCTTTAAATGCGTTCACACCTCCAAATCTGGTCTGGACAATATTGTCTGGGCTTAGTCACCCTTTTATGCGGACTACAGAGCGGCCTGGTGCGGACTATTTCTGCCACCGATTAATGCCTGAAAGTCAAGGGAAAGAAAGGAGAGTGGCATATGCTGAGGTTGTGTACAACCAGCAACCCATAACATTTTAGCAATCTACAGTTCTACCTCAGTATGACTATTAGCCATGCTAGGTAGTTACTATAATGATTAATATAATGGTTGTCTTGGTAAAAGTTGTCGACCACCCCCCCCCCCAAAAAAAAAAAAGAAAAAAAAAAAAGATACAAAACATTCTATGATATTGAAAGCGCTTCTGGCATGTAATTCCATAGAACAGTTTCCTGTAGGGAATGGCAGCGATTTCATTCAAACTCAAAGACAGAGATGTTGCTAACCAACGTGAACAGCCATAAAAAATTGTATGTGAATGAGTATGACTCTGAGATCCCGCTAACGGTTTCATTGTTGTCGGTCTAACCAGATACACTGGAGAACTTCACTGTCTATGATCTAATCGTATTGCTCAGTGTGAAAACTGTACAAAGCGTTACTATTTTGGCGTTGTATTTTCGCACATTTTTGGTTCACAAGGGTCCAATAATTTAAGCTTGAGTTAGGAAATAGGCCTGTTAAAAAAATTGTGTTGTTCCGATTAGGCCAAATAATAGAATAGGTGGGGTAGGTAGATTTATTTTATTTCATTTTATCATATATTTGTTTTCATGTGCGAGTGTCTAATTCTGGTTTTCCATTTTTTCCAAATGGTCTCTGTGTTATTGGCTTCTTTCCATTAGATGTACAACCATTACAGATTGGAGGAACAGTTTTATATTGTCTTTTTAAGTTGATGTCAGTTTCTGCATCCACTATGTCTCGTGAGACTTCACAATTGTTGCGATTTTGTTATTTTTTCAAGAACACGTAAAAAAGTTAAGGGTCGGCAGTGAAAAACTAGGTGGGTCGGGTAACAGAAACCAAACAGTTATTTTTTAGGTCTAAGGCATAACGTAGCATATAAATCTACCCAACCTGCGCGAGCAAGATCTGCATCGGTCAATGTAATATTTACATGGTCTATTACAATTTGATAAAGTGTACCATTGTATATGCTTGTGCGAGACGTAAAAAAACATCATGCCGTCTAATTGTATGAAACGATTTAGTCACTATGGTTTTGAAGTCAGTGAGATAATGTTTGTGAAGTACCCGTATCGTGATGTTATCGCTTGTATAGAAAAACCATCACTGAGGCAAAATCTCACTTTTATCATCATTCATTTTTTAAAGTCTTCAATCGTGCCAATTAAAAATATCGATACTGCAGTCAGTTATGTGACTTTTTTTTCCAAAAATGTTTATCGTGCATCTCGATTATATATTTTTTCGTCTTCGTAACATCTTTTTTTTTTATTGTGCCAAAATTAGTAGCTACCACATATAGAACAGTGGAAAAATACAGAATGAGACTGATGATGATGCATGCACGTTGTGATGGACTCGTGATTAGCTCTAGTCCAGATGCCAATTAGTATCTAACTAAACCATAGACAATAGAGAGTGTCCTCTCTATTTTCTATGACTAAACCAAGTTTAGTGAGTGGAGGTGTTAAGTTAGGGTGGAATATAATATATGGAAAAAGTCTGATTGATACTGACTGTGATGGGTAGAAGAGCATTTTTAATTGTCAAAAACAGGGTTGGGGGCCGAATGATATGATTCAAAACGTCATGATTTTCTGGTATATCTTTGTTGTCATGTTGTGTGTCCAGTTGAGGATGGCTGTCTTTGACTGGCAAGTTAAGCTACAACAGTAAGTGACTGACTTTGAAAGCAAAGAAAGTGGAAGAACATTGGTGTTAGTTAAAAAACTATTGTTATTAAAGATAAACAAGTAAACACAGCAAAACAATTGAGAGTCGGTACGGAAAGGAGCAGATGACCACAGGAAGGTGTTCAGCTGTTCTTCATTGTTCTTTGCAATTTGACGACCGGGCGAGGCCTTGAGTAAGTCCAGAAGTTCGAGCAGTCAGTACGTCGCCATTGATAAGGCCGAATGTTTTTGGCAGTATATTAGGTTGTCATTGAGTAGCTAGCTGTTTATCAGTATTCCACTCAGATGAAACACTCTTTGTCACTTTATAATCTGGCATTATACATGGGATAATTTCCAAAATGTACATGTTTTATCATTTCATTTTGGACTTTATAGAAGTTGATGACTAAAATTACCTTACCCTCGATGAAAGTTATGAATGCGACTAGGTTTTACCATAGACAGGGTGGAGGGTCTATGGTATTTTACCTACTAGAATTAGTTACGACAAGATTGTAAATGCACATGGGCGAGTTTTGCCAGATTGCTTTATTTCAAGTGATTTGAAAATTGTGAATGGCGGACTTGGCCGTGGTCCATCGAATTGTCGAGTACTACCGTGGTGGCACTAGTCGTTCCTCACTGGAACGGCAAGTGCCACCTTCCGGCGATATTTATTGTCTTTGAACCTTTCTCAACTAATAAATCACACATAACTCCCCAAACGCTTCCATTCTAGAAATCCGGTGCCGACCCTAAACCTTTTTAATAAAGAAGAAAAATCAGTAAAATCGCGAAAATTGTGAGTGAAGTCTTGCCAGAAATGGTCATCAACTTAAAAAGACAATAAAAAACGCTGTTCTTCCAATTTGGAATGCAGAGCAGATGTCTTTGAAATAGAATTATTTAGTTTGGTTTAAAATTTAGTTGAAGTGGGCACAAAACTTGATTTGGTTCTGACTGTTCTGAATTTAGGGACACGAAATCGTCTCCCTGATGGCAGGAGTTCAAAGTGTTGGGACATAATGTGGCCTTTGTCATTTACCATTTTCCCAGCTTTGTTTTGTACACGAGATGTAAACATTTCATTCAAATTAGTCTGCTTTTCACTCAATACTTTACTAAACACATTTACAATTTTGTTCAAGACACTCTTGTAGCTAGTCCCTAGACTACCAAACCAGCACAAAAAAAGAAAATGTTAAACCGACTCAAAACTCCGATAGAATGTCTGTAATACCTTGGCATTTACAAAATTTTAGGCCCCTCAATTGTTGTAGACAGTAAACTCTAGATTGACATTTCTTGTTAATGAAATCTGTGTCAAGACTGTTCCTATATATATATATATATATATATATATATATATATATATATATATATATATATATATATATATATATATATATAGTCACCTGTTCAACTTTAACATTGTCAATAAAAGGTCGGGCACTACTTTAGGGTTCTTCCTGAAGTCGACCTTTCGTCCAAGTAGTTTTCTTTACACCAAGTAACAAACCTATCAACTTCATCCAAATAAGTACGGTCAGTATTTGACAGGTCAACTAATGCAGAGTTATCGGAATATTTGATAAGTGGATTTGTATCGGTACCTGATGAGCAGTCATTTGTGTAAAGTGTAAATAGTTTGTGTGAGAGTATCGTGCTCTGTGGGGCACCCCTAAATGTTGAATGGAAGGCTGAATTTTTTTTTGGGTAGCGAACAAACTGGGAAAGGTTGACAAGAAAATCCATTATCCAGAGGATGAGTTTGGGGTTAACGTTTAAATAACTAAGTTTATGAGCCATCATGTTTGGTTGACTTCTGTTAACGACTGATGAAAAGTCAATAACCAATAGTCTTACAAATGAACTTGGTTTTTCAAGATGTGTATACGCATCGTGAAGTAATGTGAGAGTTGCATTATCAGTACCTCTATTACTTTAATATGTAAATTGGTATGGGTCAAGGTGTGAATGTTTTTGTGGGTTTTGACAAAGTAAAATACGCTCGAAGCATTTCATCACAATGGAAGTCAGTGCTACAGGACGATGCCTTGGAAGTTTTTAGGGACCGGACAGATGGTAGATGTTTTCCAAATGGTTGATATCGTATGATCATTGTACGACCAATTGAACAATCTACTGGAAACACTAGCTAACTGCGATGCATAGACATTCAGTAACCTACCACATATGTTATCAGGACCCATAGCTTTCCTTATATTTAGTTTCTTAAAAATAGACAACTCGTTTATCACTGATTTCAAATTAACTCTTCTTTTCTTCTTATTTACTCTCAAGATCTAACCCGATGTTATCTATTTCCTTTCCAAAATCGTGAATATCAAAGCGACAGTACATTACAACTTCGCCTCGCCACAACCCTGTGTTGCTTGGCAAGGTGGTAAATAAAACAAGTTTGCCTTTGGGATTATATTAACTGGGATTATCGACACTGAATAATCCGGTCAATCATGGCACTGCGCTCATTGTATGTCACGGCGTAGAAGTATAAACGACGTTCATACTTCCATGACCATAGTTTCTGCGACCTGTCATTTGTTTGACCATAGACACTCCACTTTTGTGGAGGGTCCATGGTTTGATGGGATGCGTTAATTGTGGCAAACTTGTTTGGCAAATCGATCTGACGCAATATAGCTTGTGACCGTGGCATGCATAGCTTGGGTCAAAATCTATAACACCGTTAAAGTATAAATAACGTTTAAACTTCCACGATAACACATACCTTTGAGAAATTATACTGACAGTATAATTACTCCAAGCACAGACTATTCTCGTGTCAAGCCCCGACACGAACTTGTTTTTCCTTGAAGAGTATATCTCGTGAGACCTATGGAAATTATCAAAATCTATATTGTAGTTGAAAAGAGCAAGAATGAAAAGAGGGGAAATTTAAGGGACATCATTTCTATATACACGTGTATTGTGCAAAGAACCCGATATCTTTGACCGCGTTGCCGTCAACCGAGCAATGGTAATATATATATATATATATATATATATATATATATATATATATATATATATATATATATATATATATATAAGAGGTAAGTCATAAACTGAAGGAAAAGTGCTCAATACTGAGAAGTAGAGATGTATTTACACAATGTACACAAGTTATGGCACGGAGGCCGTTACTCAGAGTTTCACGCTTGAATGCGATCTTCAGACGACTAAATAACGGAAATTCAAGTGATAGAATTCGAACTCACAGAAGAACTGGTACCCGGATGTGATGCGCGTTGTTGAGTGACATGGTGGAATGATAGAATGTATTTGTTTTCCTGGACGATTTAGTGGACGATCTAGTGGAATTAACCTCTAAAAAAAAACATGAATCATGGTCTGAGTACTTCACAAATGTATTCAATGCTCAAGTCCAAAGTGATGAAAGTTTCTCGATTTCCATGATCTTATCAGATCCGCCTTGATAGACATAAATTCAGGCATTAATGGTGAGATTAATATCCGACTGTAGTCTTTTGGGCAAGGTAATTACTTTGATAGTCTAGTTCCTATACTGTATCATTGCCATTTACACCTCCACTCACAGTATAGTCAGAGTCGTTACTCTAGAAGTCTTGAAATGCATGAGATGCAATTTAAAATTCATTTACAGCCACCCACGCAGTCATTAACATCATGTCTTTGTTAATAAATCACAAAACTCTAACCAATAACACAGTCCCTCATAAAGTTAGTGTTTATTGGGACAGTAATGTTCAAATGTGGTACATTTGTCAGCTCATGATGCTACTTATATACTGTTTACATCACCAAAACATTTAGGTTTCACTGATTGGGTGAACAACTTTTTGTGCTATTTGAGGGGCTTTTGGCTAGACGTGGTTTAGTTAGAAAACATATTGGCATCCAGACTATTACTTTGAAGGAGATCATTGAAGAACAATAAAAATAAAACCCAAGGTGTGGATATGGGATCAGTGTGGCATTCTACATAGACATTCTCCAACAATTCTTGTAGACATGTTATGTAACCATTTTTCTTCACGAAAGGCATGTTCCCACAGGAATCAATGGGGTAGGGGTTTCTAACATTGTCTTTTGAAAGTAAATTACATGTATGTCAAAACTAAAATTATTGTATTTACTAAGACTGTAAGAGATGAAATTCTTAAGAAAATTGAAAAGTGGTTATTGGTGGTCATAAACTCGACGTTGTTCGCTTTTTATGAATATCTACTAGCGTGTGATTATGTCAAGCAGTGGTCTATGGTATTTAGCGCTTGCAGCTCAAGCAAGTAAAGCAATGATTGCGGTCATGAGTCAACTTGCAAAACTTGGGACCTTCTAGTCAAAACTAAATTTAAAAGTTTTTGACTGTAAACTATTACCGATATTAAATTATACGGTGGAGATTTGGGGTTTTAATACGTCTACTGAAACTGAACGTGTTCAAAGTAAATTTCAGTGTTATATTTTGAGTCGTATATAAACATATATGTAGTCTTTGAGTATGGGAGCTACAAAAATGCTTGACAAGTGTTCATTACGGGAAGTAGGCTGAAATGTTTTGAGATTGCTGAACGAGAGCTGCAAAAATTTAACCTCAGACCACTTCTCCTCAGCCCTGGTTCAAGTCCTTAGGTCATAGTGGTGTAAACTACATCTCAGACCACAATGTAGTGACCTGAGACTACATGTACATGTAGGCCCTACCTACTGGTATATTATGTAACTGCACTTGACGCCAGTGTGATTTCTAACTAAACTGTGTTATTGAAAGAACCGGTATGACGTGATCTGTTTTCTTTGTACCTGACACAATCCTAGCTGCTGTATTTTGGGCACGTTGAAGAGGGACAATGTTTTTAGCTGGCAGCCCATACAGAAGGGCCATTCAGTAGTCAGGTTTCGATGATATAAGTGCATGACCAAGGTTCTGACAAACTCCGTTTGTAAGATACTGGCGTATGCGACCATAGACAGTGGAGGGGCCCCCTCCACTGTCAATGATGCGACCTATTGTTCGGAGGTGAAAAAGAACTGATCTACATGTCAACGAGATGTGCTTCTTGAGGTTATAACGGTCATCAATTGTTACACAAATGGTACATGCTGAATCCACTAACTGCACAGAAGACGATCCAATGTTGATGTGGTTCATGAGACGAGGAAACCTCTTGAACTGAGACGTGATAAGGAGGACCTCGATTAACAGGTAATTTAGCGCTTGAAAGATGGCGACGTCCATACATACCTCCCCCCCCGGCTGCACATATTTTAATATCCAATTATACATTACCCCCTCCCCATACACGTCAGAGAAGTACAGTATGGTACACTATATGACACACTGTAAACTAACAGTGGAAATCAACTTCAGTGTCCATACATGTCAGACATAGAGATTTCTTTACAAATGGATGTGGGCTCATTGGGCTGTAACCTGTACTTGGAAAAACTTAACCAGCAGAGTTTTCTTTTTGAATCCTATGTCTTGACAGAAACGGCACCCCCCTTCGATAACTAGTGGGGAGGGTGTGTCCCCCTCCCACAGTAGGCAATTTTTTTAAAAATAAGGACATGTAGGAGGCCATTTAGCGGCATAATATTTCAAACCATACACATTATTGGAAGCCATAAAGTACTTGAAAATTGTCTTCAATACCCAAATTGTACTCTCATTAAATTATTCTACAACTGTATTACCTACACTTTAACTAATACATAGATATTATGGCAGACACACACAATGGCTGCCTAATAATTAAATGTATGGTAGGTAAATGAAGTGAACAATTTTGCAAAGTACAAGGTAAACGACTGATCCTGTGGTTTGAATGTTCAACAAAGTCTCCACACAGAGAGATAGAGCAAGAGAGAAGGAGACATACGGAGACGAGAGAGAGAGGGGGGAGACGGGAGAGAGAGAGAGAGAGAGAGAGAGAGAGAGAGAGAGAGAGAGAGAGAGAGAGAGAGAGAGAGAGAGAGAGAGAGAGAGGCATACACTTACACAAATGTAAATTTACTTGGTAAACAACTGCTCCTGAGATTTAATTTTGGTTCAAATCATGAGCAGAATATTCGGGGGCCCTTTCAGACCATCATAATTGTCATGCCCCCCCCTCCCTTTGAACCTCAATTTTGTTCATGCCCCCCCCCCCCCTGTAAATTCTGACTCCAGCATAATTTCAAGATTATTCCGAGCTCGGTATTACAGGCATTCGACTAGAGTCTTTATACCTCAAAGATATACAACAGTCCATTTCTGTACAAGGCATATCAGAAACCAAACATTTGCAGTGTGGAGTGCCACAAAACCCTGTGCTTGGTCCACTATTACACGCGCTATGCTGTCTATACACATCACCACTTGGAAAGCTAATCCGACATCACAATCTCAATATGCAACAACATGCAGACGACAACCAGATTTACCAATATATTTCCCAATCACATACGTCAACTACAGTAACTAAGATGGAAACTGTTGCACATGATATTATAAACGACCCAAAATAAGCTAGTTTAATGATGGCAAAACCGAGGTCCTCCTTATCACGTCTCAGTTCAAGAGGTTTCCTCGTCTCATGAACCACATCAACATTGGATCGTCTTCTGTGCAGTTAGTGGATTCAGCATGTACCATTTGTGTAACAATTGATGACCGTTATAACCTCAAGAAGCACATCTCGTTGACATGTAGATCAGTTCTTTTTCACCTCCGAACAATAGGTCGCATCATTGACAGTGGAGGGGGCCCCTCCACTGTCTATGGTCGCATACGCCAGTATCTTACAAACGGAGTTTGTCAGAACCTTGGTCATGCACTTATATCATCGAAACCTGACTACTGAATGGCCCTTCTGTATGGGCTGCCAGCTAAAAACATTGTCCCTCTTCAACGTGCCCAAAATACAGCAGCTAGGATTGTGTCAGGTACAAAGAAAACAGATCACGTCATACCGGTTCTTTCAATAACACAGTTTAGTTAGAAATCACACTGGCGTCAAGTGCAGTTACATAATATACCAGTAGGTAGGGCCTACATGTACATGTAGTCTCAGGTCACTACATTGTGGTCTGAGATGTAGTTTACACCACTATGACCTAAGGACTTGAACCAGGGCTGAGGAGAAGTGGTCTGAGGTTAAATTTTTGCAGCTCTCGTTCAGCAATCTCAAAACATTTCAGCCTACTTCCCGTAATGAACACTTGTCAAGCATTTTTGTAGCTCCCATACTCAAAGACTACATATATGTTTATATACGACTCAAAATATAACACTGAAATTTACTTTGAACACGTTCAGTTTCAGTAGACGTATTAAAACCCCAAATCTCCACCGTATAATTTAATATCGGTAATAGTTTACAGTCAAAAACTTTTAAATTTAGTTTTGACTAGAAGGTCCCAAGTTTTGCAAGTTGACTCATGACCGCAATCATTGCTTTACTTGCTTGAGCTGCAAGCGCTAAATACCATAGACCACTGCTTGACATAATCACACGCTAGTAGATATTCATAAAAAGCGAACAACGTCGAGTTTATGACCACCAATAACCACTTTTCAATTTTCTTAAGAATTTCATCTCTTTCAGTCTTAGTAAATACAATAATTTTAGTTTTGACATACATGTAATTTACTTTCAAAAGACAATGTTAGAAACCCCTACCCCATTGATTCCTGTGGGAACATGCCTTTCGTGAAGAAAAATGGTTACATAACATGTCTACAAGAATTGTTGGAGAATGTCTATGTAGAATGCCACACTGATCCCATATCCACACCTTGGGTTTTATTTTTATTGTTCTTCAATGATCTCCTTCAAAGTAATAGTCTGGATGCCAATATGGTTTCTAACTAAACCACGTCTAGCCAAAAGCCCATCAAATAGCACAAAAAGTTGTTCACCCAATCAGTGAAACCTAAATGTTTTGGTGATGTAAACAGTATATAAGTAGCATCATGAGCTGACAAATGTACCACATTTGAACATTACTGTCCCAATAAACACTAACTTTATGAGGGACTGTGTTATTGGTTAGAGTTTTGTGATTTATTAACAAAGACATGATGTTAATGACTGCGTGGGTGGCTGTAAATGAATTTTAAATTGCATCTCATGCATTTCAAGACTTCTAGAGTAACGACTCTGACTATACTGTGAGTGGAGGTGTAAATGGCAATGATACAGTATAGGAACTAGACTATCAAAGTAATTACCTTGCCCAAAAGACTACAGTCGGATATTAATCTCACCATTAATGCCTGAATTTATGTCTATCAAGGCGGATCTGATAAGATCATGGAAATCGAGAAACTTTCATCACTTTGGACTTGAGCATTGAATACATTTGTGAAGTACTCAGACCATGATTCATGTTTTTTTTTAGAGGTTAATTCCACTAGATCGTCCACTAAATCGTCCAGGAAAACAAATACATTCTATCATTCCACCATGTCACTCAACAACGCGCATCACATCCGGGTACCAGTTCTTCTGTGAGTTCGAATTCTATCACTTGAATTTCCGTTATTTAGTCGTCTGAAGATCGCATTCAAGCGTGAAACTCTGAGTAACGGCCTCCGTGCCATAACTTGTGTACATTGTGTAAATACATCTCTACTTCTCAGTATTGAGCACTTTTCCTTCAGTTTATGACTTACCTCTTATATATATATATATATATATATATATATATATATATATATATATATATATATATATATATATATATATATATATATATATATATATATATATATATATTACCATTGCTCGGTTGACGGCAACGCGGTCAAAGATATCGGGTTCTTTGCACAATACACGTGTATATAGAAATGATGTCCCTTAAATTTCCCCTCTTTTCATTCTTGCTCTTTTCAACTACAATATAGATTTTGATAAATTCCATAGGTCTCACGAGATATACTCTTCAAGGAAAAACAAGTTCGTGTCGGGGCTTGACACGAGAATAGTCTGTGCTTGGAGTAATTATACTGTCAGTATAATTTCTCAAAGGTATGTGTTATCGTGGAAGTTTAAACGTTATTTATACTTTAACGGTGTTATAGATTTTGACCCAAGCTATGCATGCCACGGTCACAAGCTATATTGCGTCAGATCGATTTGCCAAACAAGTTTGCCACAATTAACGCATCCCATCAAACCATGGACCCTCCACAAAAGTGGAGTGTCTATGGTCAAACAAATGACAGGTCGCAGAAACTATGGTCATGGAAGTATGAACGTCGTTTATACTTCTACGCCGTGACATACAATGAGCGCAGTGCCATGATTGACCGGATTATTCAGTGTCGATAATCCCAGTTAATATAATCCCAAAGGCAAACTTGTTTTATTTACCACCTTGCCAAGCAACACAGGGTTGTGGCGAGGCGAAGTTGTAATGTACTGTCGCTTTGATATTCACGATTTTGGAAAGGAAATAGATAACATCGGGTTAGATCTTGAGAGTAAATAAGAAGAAAAGAAGAGTTAATTTGAAATCAGTGATAAACGAGTTGTCTATTTTTAAGAAACTAAATATAAGGAAAGCTATGGGTCCTGATAACATATGTGGTAGGTTACTGAATGTCTATGCATCGCAGTTAGCTAGTGTTTCCAGTAGATTGTTCAATTGGTCGTACAATGATCATACGATATCAACCATTTGGAAAACATCTACCATCTGTCCGGTCCCTAAAAACTTCCAAGGCATCGTCCTGTAGCACTGACTTCCATTGTGATGAAATGCTTCGAGCGTATTTTACTTTGTCAAAACCCACAAAAACATTCACACCTTGACCCATACCAATTTACATATTAAAGTAATAGAGGTACTGATAATGCAACTCTCACATTACTTCACGATGCGTATACACATCTTGAAAAACCAAGTTCATTTGTAAGACTATTGGTTATTGACTTTTCATCAGTCGTTAACAGAAGTCAACCAAACATGATGGCTCATAAACTTAGTTATTTAAACGTTAACCCCAAACTCATCCTCTGGATAATGGATTTTCTTGTCAACCTTTCCCAGTTTGTTCGCTACCAAAAAAAAAAATCAGCCTTCCATTCAACATTTAGGGGTGCCCCACAGAGCACGATACTCTCACACAAACTATTTACACTTTACACAAATGACTGCTCATCAGGTACCGATACAAATCCACTTATCAAATATTCCGATAACTCTGCATTAGTTGACCTGTCAAATACTGACCGTACTTATTTGGATGAAGTTGATAGGTTTGTTACTTGGTGTAAAGAAAACTACTTGGACGAAAGGTCGACTTCAGGAAGAACCCTAAAGTAGTGCCCGACCTTTTATTGACAATGTTAAAGTTGAACAGGTGACTATATATATATATATATATATATATATATATATATATATATATATATATATATATATATATATATATATATATATATATATATATATATATATATATAGGAACAGTCTTGACACAGATTTCATTAACAAGAAATGTCAATCTAGAGTTTACTGTCTACAACAATTGAGGGGCCTAAAATTTTGTAAATGCCAAGGTATTACAGACATTCTATCGGAGTTTTGAGTCGGTTTAACATTTTCTTTTTTTGTGCTGGTTTGGTAGTCTAGGGACTAGCTACAAGAGTGTCTTGAACAAAATTGTAAATGTGTTTAGTAAAGTATTGAGTGAAAAGCAGACTAATTTGAATGAAATGTTTACATCTCGTGTACAAAACAAAGCTGGGAAAATGGTAAATGACAAAGGCCACATTATGTCCCAACACTTTGAACTCCTGCCATCAGGGAGACGATTTCGTGTCCCTAAATTCAGAACAGTCAGAACCAAATCAAGTTTTGTGCCCACTTCAACTAAATTTTAAACCAAACTAAATAATTCTATTTCAAAGACATCTGCTCTGCATTCCAAATTGGAAGAACAGCGTTTTTTATTGTCTTTTTAAGTTGATGACCATTTCTGGCAAGACTTCACTCACAATTTTCGCGATTTTACTGATTTTTCTTCTTTATTAAAAAGGTTTAGGGTCGGCACCGGATTTCTAGAATGGAAGCGTTTGGGGAGTTATGTGTGATTTATTATAAAATAATAAAATATTATAAAATTCACAGCTTCACCTGAGAAGCACGCGCGTTTAAAGTGTTAACCAATCACAACCAAACAAAGTAGTTTGACATGAATGGATCACAAAAGGCTTCTATAGCAGGCCTATGTCATTCGAAAAGAACTATACATTTCTTTTGTACCATACACTCTCAAACAGAGTGAGTAGAGTAAATAAAGATTGAATGAATGATTTACATGGTATATAGCTTGCATTGTACAGTTATACTATAAAAACAGGAGTTATGAGTATACCACATTGAAATAAAACAAGAGAATAAGAGATGAGGGCCCTCAGAATCGTCAAGTAGAGTGATATAACAGTTACATGGATGCCGGACATGTACCCATAGGTACGGGCCCGGGGGGGGGGGGGTTCTGCATGCCGAACGTCATTAAGTATTTCCTTTACTTTGGTGCTCATGATCGTAATTTGGATGATGCCCAAGATATTTGAGGCGTGAATACCTGTTGTTCTTCTAAAGGCTTGTTTATTACTGTGAAGATCACACCCTAACACTTAATTGTTCTATAAACGACACATGGACAAGAATACTATTCCCATAGAGGTTAGTCTAGTTAATTCCTGATGGACCGTATTTCGTTCAGCGTTACGTTGTACATAACACGGTCCGTCAGAAACTATAGACGATATGGATGACATGGGTAGATACTGCCATAATATTCCCAATAGTCACTCAATTTTACTTAGCTAGAAATAATGTCCACAGACTCAAATCTGTCAGCACGTCTCTACTGTGAGTTTGTTGACGCTATTGGCCGGTCAGGTTTGTTAAGAAGCTCCATACACTAGCAATATTTGTGGCCCAATTTTAAACTTGTATTGGAAACGATTGTCATGTCATCTAAATCTGTATTACTATGCATCAAACGCGTAGAAATGTGAAACACGTTTAGTGGTGGTGGTATGTAGTGCATAATGAAAAGGCGTACTACGAACATTTATTTCAAAATGAGCCCTGTGATATTACAATCTACGTACGTCCTAACCATGTAGTTCATATCATAAGCCTGCTTATATACATACATATATGTATCGAATACACTAGCTACACGTATAGCGTTTATGTACGTATTGATTGCAAGCACGGTAGATTTGAATATTCATTTGTTTACTGCCCGGTTATCGGGGTGAACTCATGAATATATTCTGAACTAAATGCAAATGTATTCAAATCACTTCCGACTCGCAATCTGAACTATTTTTCAGATCGAGTATAATCCGATTAGACAGGCGCTAATGGGAAAGTACAGAAACGTCCACCTCATCAGCATAAAAGTACAGAATTGAACTCAATCTGAACTATAGTACGGAAAATGACGTATTCTGTACTAAAATCTCTACTAGTGGTATACATCTAGACTGGAACACAGACAATTCTGTGACTTGAAGGAGCACTGCACGTGAAGTACAAGTGACACATGTGCATGATGTGAATAACTATATACACAAACAAATTGTAACGTGTGCAAAATGCGCAGGCGTAAACCCGAATATGTATTAAACCAGACACAGGCGTTGTTTACCAGTCACATGCGTTACTGGCAACTCTCATGTCTGCAAACTCGACAACGCGCGTACTGCCTCTATCTTCGTTTCTGTACATAATTATTGTCTTACGCAATACAGGAAATACTAACACTAGAATAATCTGGCCAACGGTTTGATTTCGGAGAAAACCAGTTTCCATTTCTTTGGAAAATTAGTTAATTGGAATTAGTTCGTTCAAGGATTCCCAATGAAGAAGTTAATTAAAATACACCAACTATTACAAACTGAGAAATACACTGCACGAAAAGTACGATTCACCATTAATAGTACAGGTTGACATAAATCCAAAATGGCGGCTTAAATCACTGGACCATTTGAAAATCTAAGTAGGGGTATTTCGTGTCACATACTTAAGTACTATCAGGCTGAATATGACAGTTTCTGATGTTTTCAGTTAACGGTACTCATGAATTCGAAAATACCAGATAAATGACGAGTAAACTAAAGAAGAACACGAGTAAGCCAAACAACGATAATAAAAAAAGGTGTAACTAATAGCTATTTGCTGCGAGCAATTTGAGAATGAAAATATTTTTTTTTATCAGGAACTTACCCTCCCTACGAGTATTACTTTACGATCAATATGGCTTAAAACTTCCCTATAACTAGATGACACCTCCCAATGTCGAAGAGTGTTCTTCATTGCTGGTATAGTGTTTGAATAATAAGTGTTTACTATCAAAATGGTCATCTGCAATGAGGCTTGACAAGCCAGTTGTTAAACAAACACTCTCGTATTTGTAGTGATCATGTTGATGAAAATTGTTACGATGACGAAAACCGTGGAATTAATAGCGCACAAAACCGAAGAAAACTCAAACAGGGATCAGTTCCAACAAAGTTTTCATTTACTACCAAAGGAAACGGTGCAGAAAAAAATGACAGCCGCACAGAGAGGTGGAAGCGTCGGTCAGCCGAACAAGGGCAGGTATGTTTCACGCTATTACTAACTGCAATGTTCATTTTTGAACTTGACAATACAAAAAAATATGTATTGACATGGAAATCGTTGTAAGTATGAGAGAAATTATTGTTAGTTTCGATGGTCGCATGTTTTTTTTTTGTTTTCTGCTTATTTTGTATTTTAATTCTGAAATTGCGTTGATTTTTTAGCGTTTCAACACTTTTGTTTTGTTAAAATTCCTGCCAGCTGCCCGAGGCAAACTTTTGACTGACGAGGGTTGAATTCCGAGTACGGATACACGTATAACAAGATGATATCTTATACTGCCAACAATTACCAGTTGACATGACTACGCTGATTTTATTTTTAGTCTCTAACCTTGGCCAAAAGCCTGACAAGATACCTAGTTTATTCATGTGTCGAACCGTACGGTGCATGCAGATACATTGCAAGATTTCGCTCAAATGTATCAATCACTGATCGTCTAGAACTGTATTTGTAGATATCTTTAAGATATTTACATTTTATTTTGTTGGAAGCCGAGGCCTGTGTAATACATCAGCTCGTGCATGTTTATGATAGTTATCGCGTGTCAGACGGAAAAAATGGCGCCAAACCATATGTATATACATAGTGTGTTACATTAACGAATATTGTGTCAAGAAGAAAAAAAATTAAAAACGGAGGCCTCAAAAATTACACTTTTCATGTCATGAGTTCATTTGAAATTCATTATTGTAGGTGTCACTACAACTAGGTAGTTTGACAATATAATCTAAACAATATAAAGAAAGAATGACATGGGGATAAACCTTCATATAATGTTATACCTTTTGCATTGGCCACCCTACTCATAGCATGGAAGTATAACCCTCCATGCTCATAGTTTCCTCAATACGGACCGAAAATTTTACAAATTTGACAAAAAGGTGGATTTTTATGTGTTTTAAATAACCATGGCAAGTAAATTTAGTAGGATCGTTGTGTAACTGTCCCGACCGTTCAAGAATTTCGGTAGAAAATGAATGATTTGACCCGGAAGCTGAAGATGACCTCATTTGAGGTCCAGGCGATTTTCCACAGCAACAACAAGGCCCGGAGTTCTTGGTACTTACTAAAATCACACTTCAGACCCACTATAAAAGTTTGATGTTTTCAGATAAACTGTATCTTGTGATTAATTCTATATTGTCGTGCAATTTGGAGTGACAGTGAACCAGAATGAAGACTACTCGCGTAAGGAAGGCATGCTTTGGCATGCGGTTGAAGTTATGCAAGAGCAGTCTCACTGCCGACTGTGAATCGACCAAACTTTGTTTATTGGCCGACAGTTTACATGTAAAGTTAAACGACATGAACGTGTCTTGCCATTTCCAAAATGCAAATATTTGGCAGGTAAAAATGATTAAAATAATTACAACTTTAACTTGGCTTCAGACTTTGCATTATGTTTTTCGTATCTTTCCCCGTTTTACATGTAAATCCGAAAAGGTTCTCTCTGGTCATGCCAGTGGTTAGCCCTGCTTACATACGACAGGCGGTGCACAAGTCTATATTGCTGACTTGACTCTAAACAAATAGTAGGGACAATTGTCAGAATCGAGTCCCGGATTACTCCGTATGCAAGCACGACTCATCAGTGATCATACCGGGACTGCTTGAGTACGAGCAATGTCAATTACAAGGTTTAAATACAATGCAATGATGAAAAAAAATTGGCCGAGTCTGCTGACAGGCACCGATCACAAGAAACTCCGTAAATTAAAATATCAGACGATGTTATGTCTACTACAACTAGTACAAGTTGAATGTTGTTGACTTGGTAAATTTGTTAGAAAATTCAAATTCGAATTGCCTCAAAATTATTTTAGATCCCTAGTTTATTTCATTCATCATTAAAATTTTCCAGGGTTAAAGCTGTAAGACACTGGAATTATTTATAGCCAACCTCAAAATCCTCTTTTTTTCTTTTTCTTGTGTGCATTTCCCAGTAATTATTTTTCTGAGATTTTTTGTAATTTTTCATAACAGTGGTAGATTTTTTTTTTATAAAATGGTGACTATGGTATAAAAGTACAATACATTACCAACTTTCTGTGTAAAATGTGTTTTATAGTGAGACATCATATGAAACCACTAACCACTTTATTACATCGCTAAAACAAAACTGCATAGTGAAGAGCTGAAGAACTGAAACACTTCTACATGTTACCAAAATAAAAAATTAAATTAAAAACAACAGCGGAGCTATTCTGATCGATAGGTCGCTTGTTACTGGAAAGGCATAGTTTGTATGGGTGTATCATCTAAAAGTATGGGGATATTTAGAATGATGATTACGGTGGTTGTCCAAAAAAAGAAATGTGTTTTTAGTAACAGTGACCATAGGCATTTCTTTTCATAAAATGGAGAGAATCTACGTATATTTTAGTCTTTTACCACATCTGTGTTCTACTAACTCTTCAAATTATGGCGAAAGTCTTTCAGACTGCAAGTTGAAATTGTACTGTGCCATCTACACATTGTTCCAGTTTATTACACACATATTTGTCTTGATTATTGTAATTACTCTGTACTTAATCAAAGAGTTCATTGTTCATGTGAATGACTAATTTTAAGAAACCTTCCCTTTCTACCAGTATCTTCCATATTCTCAAAAGGTATGTTATTGAAGTTAACAATTATGTTTGATTATAGTGGATACATTTCATTTTGCACTTGCCTACTAAAACTGTTTGCATACATATACATATACATGTACATGTATCACTCTTTGGGAAGTACTCTTTCATAAAAGGGGTACTAGTTTACTTTATGTATTAAATGAGTCTTGATTGGTGCAGTGACTTATAACTAATATTTTCTGGTAAAAAATATACAGTACATGTATATCCATTTGTCAAAAATGTTGATTGATCATAACCAGTTTGAAGAGTAAAGTAAAATGACAGTATGAATGTATTTTATTTGAAAATATTTTGTTATTTATTTATTTATTAAAAGAATAGCCTGCTTGGTGAGTACCATAAACAGGCTCCCAACAATAACATTTTACAAAACAAACACTATTACATACACGAAATAAAACTTGTAAGGGAAGACAGGACAAAAAATAACACCTACAATAAAAACGTGTATAACATTACATTACAATAATGACTCAACTCGTGCTCCAAATTATGAGGCTATTTACTATGTGACTTACCTTCTCCCTGAAAACAGTTTGATTCCGTAAAATTCTAGTTGAAGCATTGGAATCAAGCCTTGATAAAATGTAAGAACTATTATAATTTATATACTATTAGCACATTTATGCAAAAACATGAATTTATGTATTTTATGCTGTGTTGTACAATGGTAACAATCGAAGAATGGAACATATTTCTATGTACTTGTTACTCTCATAATTTAATCTGCACTTACGGCCTAGATACATTACAAATTTTGTCATACCCACTCAAGTTGGTTGATATTTGTTTCCATGGGATACAAACAATGTAGCAATATTCAAGATGTCAATGAACATGTGATAAATATAAGGAAATATGCTACAGTAGTATTTATGTTACTGTAATCACTAATGAAAGTTATGAAACATAGCATTTGAAGGTCTCTACTGGTGATGGATTTAAGATGTATTGGCTATGTTTTAATTCCACTGTAATGGTACTCACTTATTTAAATAAAATATGACAATGAATGTTTGTAATAATCATTGTTGAATTGAGTTTTATTTTAAAATAGAATCAAATATTGACAAACAAACAAACAAAAAGACCTGCCAGTAATAAACATGCACATTTGGCACAGAGTTCATACCTTTCATATTATGAAAAAATATAATGAACAGAAAATTCAGGGTGACCAGTGCTTGAAATTTGCAGCACACGGTCATATAGACTACCAGACGTCTTGACTACCAACTTTATTATGTGGTGGTTAGATCAATGGAAAATTGTAGTTGAAACAATTCACTTCCATAAATTTGACTACTAAGCCCATAAACTTGTCTGGTCAATAATCGATCACATAAAAAAGATGAAACAATATTCCAACCCTACACATGTAAGTTGTGTCACCCGTATAATTTGTATGACGAGTACACATGTAGTGTGAAAATGACAGGGGTTGCATGCCAGTGTACGTGTGTGTCTCTAGTTCCTGACGATCATGCCTGTTCATGGTCGTAAGGAACTACACTAAAGTGGTTGTGGAAATTAAGGAACATGTCATATCTCTTTTGGGAGAATGTGGTGGCCCTGAAAAGGGCCGTTTTTGTTTGGTATTGACATTAGATAGTGGAGTCATGTCAATGTTTTGACTACACTCGGTGAACTCTGCAAGATCAAGATGGCGAACACGTGTACGTGTCAGCCATTACGGTCGTAGTGGAGACACAACACGTTTTACTCCTTTCAGTTGATGTCAAATGACTCAAGGAAGCCAACATAGTTGCCGTCGGGGCTTGGAAACTCTTGTCGAATTCTAAGGACGACACAGGCAGGGATCACACGACGAACGCCTTTTCCAAGGCGATTGTGTACCCAATATGTGAACTGTCTATAGGCTTGATGGCGGTATGCCTCGTTCAAAAGTGGTTCTGACAATTCACTGCGACGAATGTCGCTACGAGCGATAATTGCAGTCCTTAAAACTCCAGGATGCAAACAAATAAAGTCAAAATCATGGTGTTGGACAACACATACAAGGTTTTCTTCATCGATCTTTGCATAGACGTTACTGATCTCGTGACAACAAATGCACTCTTCAACTTACTTACTTACTCACTCACTCACTACGAGATCCCTTGCTAAAAACTCATTTGAGAAGGACTTCTTCAAACTCCGAACTTGGTTAAACAATGCAAAACTGTCCGTTAACGATCGATTGCGGCGAACCTATTTCGTATTTTTATCATGAATATTGAAAATAGGAAATAACTATAGTCGAATTCTTATATAAACTAATGTGAGTAACTTCACATTAGTTATGACGTCATCCTGTTGCCTTTGTTCAGTGCATTGTAATAAAATTTAGTTGAATTGGGATACGTAATGACATGAGTTTATTTTTAAGAAACTGTAGACATACGAATTCTTAAGGAACTAAAGATATGTGGGTGACGTCACATTAGTTATGACGTCACCCTGCTGTCTTTGTTCTCTGCACCTTCGCTGGCAGAAAAAAATAGATAAAGATGACATATCATCCAGTCTTATCAAAATCCATGGTATGCTTAGTGATATGCAAGTGATTCACTTCAACAAATAGTACTGCCTCCTGAACTTAAATTGTCTGATTCCTGAGCGGGAATAAAGAAAAGTGATCAACCCAAACTGAACGTAATTATAAGGTGTGCCAGGTACATTGAAACTGTCTAAAGTTATGGTGTCAATTTACCATTTTCTGTGAATATTCCTACTTTTGAATTACCTAATTGTAAATTTTCTGATAAAGCGCGTTAATTTCTGACTTTAGAGATATCATCACTATTGACAATAGTTATTCTTGAAAGTAGTTGTTTTTAACAGCTCACTCACACATGCGCACTTTGCGGATACATAATCGTTACGGTACATTGATGTATATATATATATATATATATATATATATATATATATATATATATATATATATATATATATATATATATATATAACTGACTTCAAGCCTAGTCGCTTTCTATTGACATACCCTCTTTCAGAGTAAAGCGTCAGGTGTTACATTGTTTCCTAAGAACAAGTGAACTGGCATCGCTATAGAATTTGGGACAATGCTGAATGACGTGTACTGACATTCCATAAGGCTTTCAAGAATAGTAAACCTAAGACAAACAGGATTTGAAATAGTATACAACCTGGGACGTTGTATAAGAAAAGCACAAATATTGTGTTTGAAATACAATGGTTTTATCAGTATGGAACAATGTGTAATTAGATAGTGGAGCGATTACTATACATCCAGCGTGGTATGTGATAAAGTGAAAGTGTACAGACATTCGTGGTGTTTAAACGTCAATTAGGTTTAATTATACTTCACTAGTGACAACCTTTCACAATCTGTGCATGTTATGAAAACAAGTACTTTGTTATAACTATTGACATTCGCAGTAATGTTGCTTCTTGGTGTCGAATTGGTTAACAGTGACGTGGACACACTCTATAGTACATATTTATTCCGGGTGTTAAATTATAACGCCTATTATACTAAACTGTTGTAATTGTATTACTAAACGACCAAAATATACAAGCAGAATACTACTACAGTGCTATTGGTATCACTAATTAATACCCCCAGGTCTGGATGTATTGCGTAAAATTCACTTTTTTTGAAATCATCCATGTATACATGTAGGATGATTGATTCATGTTGCAATTCATTTTCAGTAATTTCAAAAAGAAAAAGAAAAGTATAACAAAGTTTGATGACGATACTTATACTTCCTAAAACTGGACTGTGTCGACTATCAGAATGTATGTCAAACTGATGTTTTCACACAATTTAGAATGCTATCATCGTGTTTAAAAATGTGGGTAAAAGTTACCATGGTAACGATAAATAACTATCAGAATATATGTTTTAATATTCATATGATTATAGGGTTATCAACTTAAATTAAACTTTGTCGGAATGTTTAAGTTTATGCAACTTTTTATATGACCCGGCGAGATTGCCTGTTAGACGATTTGTTTAACACTCATGCAGACTTCAACATCAAACGTTCGACTGGAATTAATGTTTATTTTTAAAAGTACAATTACAAAATATACATACTAGCCAGCGAGCCACCAAGTGTTTATTGTACTCATACGAGTGCTAAATGTGATATGATATCATGTGATGTGATGTGATAGTCCGGTTACAACTGTTTACACATGTACTTATTTCTTGTCTATATGCTGTGTCGTCTTTGTCTGTCATCAGTCCAGTCAGTCTAGTGCCGTCGGCAAACGTCGCAATTGGGCATGACACATGCGGATTTCTACAATGAGCTTTGTATATGGAAAATAGAAAGGGAGACGGTACTGTTACGTGTGGTGCCCCTGCCCCGTATCTGCGTATAGAGTCTCGAAGAGCACAGCTGGACAAACTGTATTATTCTTGAAAGCAGTCGTTTTTGGGCGAGACAACTCATCCATGTGTACTACGCGAATTGGCAAAGGTGCATTGATGTATGAAAACTGACTTCAAATCTAGTCGCTTTCTATTGACGTGTACCCTCTTTCAGAGTAAAATATATGGTGTTATAATTATCGTTTATCTCAGAACAAGTGAACTGGCACGTATATCGCTATATAATTTGGAACAATGTTGAATGACGTGTACTGACATTCCATAAAGGCGTTCAGAATACTGGCGCTAAGACAAACAGGCATTGATATATTGTACAACCTGAGACGTTGTATTAGAAAATAAAATAGCATTGTGTTGAAAATACAGTAATTGTATCAGTTTGAAACCAAAAATGTATTTATTAGAAATAGAGGAGCGACTATTACACATCCAGCGTGTCATGTGATAAAATGAAAGTGTACAGACGTTCGTGGTGTTTAAACGTCAAATTGTTTAATTATACCTCACCAGTGGCACGCTTTCACAATCTGTGTATGTTATGATACTAATTAGTATATTTTCTTCAAAGTTAGTAATTTGTTATAACCCTTGACAATCGTCGTACCGCCGTTTTTGGTCACAAAGTGACATTATTAGAAACTACAAATACCTGACAGTGTTGTTCTATATACTGAACTTGGTAGCACTTTGATAGTCTTCAGCTTCGAGACGAAGTCTTTTATGTTGTTACAACCCCCTAGACTCTTGTTTCTGGAATAGTTTGTTACACTTATAAGTCCGATGAAATAATCAAACTTACGTTGTATAATTAGACGTCTTGGAATTGGACAACATCAGCAGGTAACATGGCGTCCTGAACTCCCTGGCCCTGTCTGCTTTCACGCAAGGGTAGTTCTTCTTCGGCTAGACGGGTTCTAACTTCTAAATATAGCATATGACATCATTTGTACACTATATATGTGGAAATCGCAGATTATGTGTTGTTTCTTTGACTAGTTATAACCTGAAATTATTGGGGTTTTTTTGGTTTGCTTTGTTCTTTTTAATTTGTTTGTGTGTACGTGGGGTTGGAGGAGAACGATTTTCTACGTGTCAAATGTACTTTTAACTCTACACCTTATATTATTTACTTGATATTGAGAAGACTTGATAAATTAAAGCTGCACTCGCTACAACTTAGATGATTTTTCGAAAATAATTTGTTAGATATGACTTACTCATAACACCGTACACTCTGAATAGTATTGCATTACCAGTATGTGAGTATATTTTTAATTGTTGCATACATGATAAATGAAAGTGGATTCTCACACCAAAAGAGCGCCCTCAACGTTGGTAACTATGTCAACCATGTCTTTGTACTACCTATGGATAATATCGATCACAGTTTAACATGTACAATGTCAAATTATTGGTAATTAATCATATTCAGTGATTATATTGTGATTGTCAGATCGAAAAACGACACTCCACTTAAAACTAGTGTAGTTTTAACATAGCAACGGATTTAAAACCATTCTGTTCCTCATGATTTAAGCTTGCTACGGATAACATCGACCGCTAATCAATGGTGTTTTTAAAAAAAAAAAAGTAATTGACTAATTCTTACTGCGTCCTTCTCCCAGTTGTAGCATACTAAACATACTAAGCTGCTTTTAAAACCACAACGGCAGTATTATTGGCGATATGTGATTGATGATTTATACGACTAGGAAAAAATAGTAGATCAATTCAACAGAGCTGTGGTTTTATACGCATACCCGCAACGGTGTCGGAGTGTTTAACCTTGACATATATTTAAATATGATATGATATGATATGATATGATATGATATGATATATGTCACGTGATCTGATGCAATATGACGTATGATATATGATATATAATATGATGGACGATGCGATGCGATGTGATGTGGTGTGATGTGGTATAGTATAAGATTTTATATGATATGTGATGATATGTGATGTGATGTGATGTGATGTGATGTGATGTGATGTGATGTGTTGTAATGTAATATCGTCATAACACAGATTCAGTAGCTCTATATCTGTTATTATCTTTGTAGGTTTTCGTTGAATCTTTTCCAGTAGCTCAATATCTTTCCTGTAATGAGTTCCAGCATTGAACTGCACACTCCAAGTGTGGTCTTAATGAGTTGTATAATTTCATGCTGGTATATTTCGATTTGTAGGTTATGTTCCTTTTAATGAGTCCAAGTATTCTGTTTGACTTCTTTGCTGCTGATGCACACGGATTACTGGGATTGAATGAATTATGGATTAAAACAACACCAAAATCTTTTTCTTCCGACACAATATTCAACTGATTGTCATTCATTGTATAATAATATGCTGGGTTTGTCACATCAATGCAGTGTCATGTGACAATATAAAACGTTGTCTGTTGTAAGTTTATTTGATTCGTTGATATACTGCCCGTTCAATTGTTGTTTGTTCTACAGGAAAGCGATGGTACCCAAACGGGGACAACATTCCAAAAAGTGGCTTATATACCCTTCGAATAGCAACTGATCAATTCGAAATGATGACTCCACCGCAGGTCAGTTAAAACTACTCAACATCTGTCTACTTTATACCATGTACAAGCCAACTTGTACACGTCAACACAAAATGTGCATCTTGGCATTGGCTAAGTGAGAGGGAAGCATTTCTTTTTCAATTTGCGTTGTTTTATTCAAAACTCATACTTAATAAGGCTATCATGTGTGGTTATTTCTTCCATGATCATCGTGATGGGAACTGTGTTTGTAGATATGTATTAGCTATGTTGGTAATATTCAGAAATTGTTATATTTACTATAGTTGTATCGAAACAATTTCTCTTGACTTGATGACTTATACAATTTTTTTGGTTATTACTACGTTGTTTAAACTCCATTCTTCAAATGTTTTGCCAATATATTAATTTACGCTTATTAAAGCGACTGGTATTTAAAGGTTTATTGTTTCAACTTTGTATGTGTACACTTACCAGCATGGTTTATGTCCGTCCACAGCAATTCCATTGTCTGATATTTTAACAGTATGTATATTGAAAGACATGTTTGTCAACATTCTATGCGAGAGGTGTGAGACTCATAGTTTTACGTACTGACAAAGAAAATTTAGAAACACAATTCATTGGTTGTTCTTATATGAATAATATGATAATTGATTGATAATATTTTTATGTTGATATTTTTTTTTCAAGAAGATATTATAAAATATCAACATTTGATATTTGATTGACTGAATGTGATCGCTGTGACATTATTTGAAAACCATTCTCATGGACAAAATTCCTGTATTGCATAATGCATTCCTTGCATGTATTCTTATGGAACTCATTGAAGAATTTGCAAGATGGATTAGTTAAAACACGTAACTGAACTTCAAGCCAGGATATCAATAATTTTATTATTCCTGAGATAATCCTGCGATCTTTACTGGTAACACATTCGTCGATGATGGTGTCATCGGACAAGTTCTAGTGAAAAACTGCTATAGGACTACTCCGCACAGTTGTCAGAAAGCTGTCTTTGTTGCTCTGTTTGAGGATGCTTTGGAGCTAGGCAGTACCTCAAATTGTCAAAACACACTTGGACATTCTAATCAGAAGGCCCCACGGTACAGTTTGAGAATGTGCCAAATTGAATCATATTGAACTAAATTGATCATGTGAAATAATTACTGTTGTAATTTGATTTAATTTACTGCAAGGCCAGAGTGATTGATATAAAACAGAATTATTGCTACAAAAGCATGTGCATTTTAATTGCATTATGTTTTTATATTTTTACTAATGATATCTCTTATTTGTTGCAGATCTAGCACTGATTTGATTGTCGGAAAGACTTCTTGGATAGTGCTCCTTTTGAGGCCGGTATGTAAGTGCTGCTCTGATTGGCTGCATTGCTACACGTAAACCTGTCATATTCAAATTGACCCATTTTGCCTGTATCTTTTTGTAGTGGCAGGAATCCGGCTTTGTGTAGTTTATGCTCAGAATCCTTTGTGGGAGGTCGTTTGTCATTAGCCAACAGTAGTGGCCAACTTACTTTGTCCCCTGAAGACGCTACTACTGTCTGAGGTTCGTTGTCGTGCGTTTATCAAGTGAAACTGAAATCAGAATTCTTACAAAGCAATGTACTGCAATTTAGGTGTGACCTATCGAGCACATTTCCAAATAGCGCAGGACAAGCCTATTTGTTCAAAGTACTAATTTAATGTCACTCCGACCTGCAACTTTAGTTCATGTAATTAAACAACATAAATAAATTTAAGACACAATTTTCCGTTTGTATTTCCTTTTAGAACCATTCCTTATTCATTTGTCAGTTATACAGCGTTCCTAGAACACTAAATTGAACAGCAAGTAAAGACTTTAACTTTATATACAACTTGCATTTGAAGTACATTGAGTAATCGGACAAAGAGTGATGGTGGTAGGACTAGCAGCCGGGACTAGTAGATCATACAATTACCGAAAGTCACTAAATCCTTAAATATATACTCTATTTGGATGCAAATACTTCTTATGGGTGGGCTATATCAAAAGATTTACCTACAGGAGGCGCCAAACGATTGGCTCATGTAGACGCGATAGATTTATCTAGATATAATGATGAAAGTAAGAAGCTATTATACTCGAGGTCGATTTAACATATCATTAAAGAATACGTAATCGACACAATTCATTTCCATTAGGCCCTGACAAGATAGATATTAAATCAGACATGCTTTCTAAATATTGTCAAACTGTAAACAAAAAACACAATAATCAATATTGGTGGTGTTAAATTAGTCCCAAACCTAATGAATAAAGAGAAATATGTTTTCCAATACAGAAATCTACAATTATACATCTTTAGGATTAAAAATCACAAAGGTACGCAGAGTATTAGAGTTTGATCAGTTACCATGGCTGAAAGCATCTATAGAATCCAACACAGATATGAGATACATATGCAATTGGACGAGAACAGACTAACTAAGATAATATTTCTGTGGGACTTTTCACTTAATTACTGTAATTGGTCTGCAGAAATCTGTAAACTTCTTGATGGGTTGAATTTAAATTAACATTATGATGTTATTTTTCCTAATGATTTATTTATTTTAGTAGAACAACATTTACGTAATCAGCATCAAATAGTTTGGGTCAAAAATATCAACGTGCATGTGTTATTTTCAAAGATAACTATATCACTGAACCATACGTTTCTATGGGTCTTTCACGAAGTCAACGATCTTTTTTGGCAAAGTTTCGGTCAGGGATTTTGCCACTTCCTTTAGAAACTGAGAGATATAGAAACGAACCAGCGGGCGTTAGACTTTGTGTATTTTATGACCAAATTCCTATAGAAAATGAGATTCACTTTATTTTACATTGCAGTCTTTATGATGTCATACGTAGTACATAACACGGGATATAACATCGAATACATCACACTATCAGACAATGGGAAATTAAAGTATTTGGTGACGATTCAGGCTAGGAATACAGCAAAATTCATTGAAGCAGCCTTTTAAGACGGAAGGAAATGTTGTATCTTAGTTAAAGAAAAAAAAATTCTCACATTGCATGTACAATTACTTCTTCATTTTCACTGTAACCTCTCTATATTGTCATGTATCCATTTTTTGTTCAAGGGGACGTATAAACCCGATGGGCTGGAAGGTATTTTATTACCTCATCTCACTATAATACAAATTACTTACTTACTTACTTACTTACTTACTTACTTACTTACTTACTTACTTACTTACTTACTTACTTACTTACTTACTTACTTACTTACTTACTTACTTACTTACTTACTTACTTACTTACTTACTTACTTACTTACTCACTCACTCACTACGAGATCCCTTGCTAAAAACTCATTTGAGAAGGACTTCTTCAAACTCCGAACATGGTTAAACAATGCAAAAATGTCCATTAACGATTGCGGCCAACCTATTTCTTATTTTTATCACGAATATTGAAAATAGGAAATAACTATAGTCGAATTCTTATATAAACTAATGTGAGTGACTTCACATTAGTTTAATATGACGTCACCCTGTTGTCTTTGTTCAGTGCATTGTAATAAAATTAAGTTGAATTGGAATACGTAATGACATGAGTTTATTTTTAAGAAACTGTAGTCATACGAATTCTTATAGGAACTAATGATATGTGGGTGACGTCACATTGGTTATGACATCACCCTGCTGTCCTTGTCCTCTGCACCTTCGCTGGCAGAAAAAATAGATAAAGATGACATATCATCCAGTCTTATCAAAATCCATGGTATGCTTAGTGATATGCAAGTGCAACAACAACGTTTAAATGACCGTATAGTGAACTTGGAGGAGAAATCACGAGCACTTGATGTAAGTACCCAATGTTCTGACTTTGAACTTCCTGGGCCTGCCCGCCATATTGCCGACGAGCAAACCACAAGCCACACCAGGCGACATTCACCAAGAGTTTATGGTGACTTTTGTCCCACTTAGTCAAGAACGACTAGTGAAGTCGAAAACATACAAAGTGAGTTTAACTCGCTAAGGGATTCACTTCAACAAATAGTACTGCTTCCAGAACTTCAATTATCCGATTCCGGAGCGGGAATAAAGAAAAGTGATCAACCCAAACTGAACGTAATTATAAGGTGTGCCAGGTACATTGAAACTGCCTAAAGTTATGGTGTCAATTTACCATTTTCTGTGAATATTCCTACTTTTGAATGACCTAATCGTAAGTTTTCTGATAAAGCGCGTTAATTTCTGACTTTAGAGATACCATCCCTATTGACAATGGTTATTCTTGAAAGTACTTGTTTTTAAGAGCTAACTCACACATGTGCACTTTTCGGATACATAATCGTTATGGTACATTGATGTATAGTTATAAACTGATTTCAAGCCTAGTCGCTTTCTAGTGACATACCCACTTTCAGAGTAAAGTGTCAGGTGTTATATTGTTTCCTAAGAACGAGTGAACTGGCACGTATATAGCTATAGAATTTGGGACAATGCTGAATGACGTGTACTGACATTCCATAAGGCTTTCAAGAATAGTAAACCTAAGACAAACAGGATTTGAAATAGTATACAACCTGGGACGTTGTATAAGAAAAGCAGCAATATTGTGTTTGAAATACAATGATTTTATCAATATGGAACAAAGTGTAATTAAAAAGTTGAACGATTACTATACATCCAGCGTGGAAAGTGTACAGACATTCGTGGTGTTTAAACGTCAACTATATTTAATTATACTTCACTAGTGACAACCTTTCACAATCTGTGCATGTTATGAAAACAATTAGTATATTTTCTTTAAATTAGTACTTTGTTATAACTATTGACAATTGCAGTAATGTTGCGTCTTGGTGTCGGATTGGTTAACAGTGACGTAGACACACTATATAGTACATATTTATTTGCGGGTGTTAAATTATAACGCCTATTAAACTAAACTGTTGTAATTGTATTACTAAACGACCAAAATATACAAGCAGAATACTACTATAGTGCTATTGGTATCACTAATTAATACCCCCAGGTCTGGATGTGTTGCGTAAAATTCACTTTTTTGAAATCATCCACGTATACATGTAGGATGATTGATTCATGTTGCAATTCATTTTGAGTAATTTCAAAAAGATAAAGAAAAGTATAACAAAGTTTGATGACGATACTTATACTTCCGAAAACTGGAGTGTGTCGACTATCAGAATGTATCTCAAACTGATGTTTTCACACAATTTAGGATGCTATCATCGTGTTTACAAATGTGGGTAAAAGTTACCATGGTAACGATAAATAACAATCAGAACATATGTTTTAATATTCATATGATTATAGGGTTATCAACTTAAATTAAACTTTGTCGGAATGTTTAAGTTTATGCAACTTTTTATATGAACCGGCGAGATTGCCTGTTAGACGATTTGTTTAACACTCATGCAGACTTCAACATCAAACGTTCGACTGGAAATAATGTTTATTTTGAAAAGTACAATTACAAAATATACATGCTAGCCAGTGAGCCACCAAGTGTTTATTGTACTCATACGAGTGTTAAATGTGATATAATATCATATGATGTGATGTGATAGTCCGGTTACACCAGTTTACACATATACTTATTTCTTGTCTATATGCTGTGACGCCGTTGTCTGTTATCAGTCCAGTCAGACTAATGTCGCTGGCAAACGTAGCAATTGCGCATGACACATGCGAATTACTACAATGAGCTTTGTATATAGAAATAGAAAGGGAGACGGTACTCTTACGTGTTGCGCCCCAGCCCCGTACAGCTGGACAAACTCTATTAAATAATAATTATTCTTGAAACCCGTCGTTTTTGGGTGAGACAACTCACCCATGTTCTATTGACATACCCTCTTGCAGCGTCAAATGTCAGGTATTATATTGTTACCTCAGAATAAGTGAACTGGCACGTATATTGCTATAGAATTTGGAACAATGCTGTATGACATTCCATGGAGGCGTTCAGAATACTGGCCCTAAGACAAACAGGCTTTGAAATATTGTACAACCTGAGACGTTGTGTTGGAAAATACAATAGCATTGTGTTTAAAATATAGTAACTTTATCAGTATGAAACAAAACGTGTATTTATTACAGATAGAGGAGCGATTATTACACATCCAGCGTGGTATGTCATAAAATGGAAGTGTACAGACGTTCGTGGTGTTTAAACGCCAACTATTTTTAATTATACCTCACCAGTGACAAGCATTCACAATCTGTGTATGTTATGATAATAATTAGTATATTTTCTTCAAAGTTAGTAATTTGTTATAACTCTTGACAATCGTCTTAACGCCTTTTTGTGTCACAAAGTGACATTATTACAAACTACAAACACCTGACAGCATTGTTCTATATACTGACCTTGATAGCACTTTGATAGTCTTCAGCTTCGAGACGCAGTCTTTTATGTTATTTTCAACCCCTAGATTCTTGTTTGTTGAATAGTGTGTTACACTTCTAAGTTCGATGAAATAATCAAACTTACGTTGTTAGACGTCTTGGAATAGGACAGGTAACATGGCGTCCTGAGCTCCCCTGTCCGCTTTCACGCATGGGTAGTTCTTCTTCGTCTAGACGGGTTCTAAATATAGCATATGACATCATTTGTACATTATATGTGGATTGTTAGGCAAACATTTTGTTTAGTCTTCCCTCCATGTGTGTGGAATATTTTGTCAAAACTACAAAAAACCTTATGTTTTTTCTCTTTGACGAGTTATAACCTGTAATTACTTTTTTGTTCTTTTTAATTTTCTGTTGATGTGGGGTTGGAGGGGAACGATTTTTTGCTCCGTGTCAAATGTACTTTTAATTCTATACCTTATATTAGTTACTTACTAATGAGAAGACTCGATTAATTAAAGCTGCACTCACTACAACATAGATGTGTTTTTGAAAATAATTTGTTGAATATAATGACATACTCATATTATCGTACACTGTGAACAGTACTGCATTACCAGTGTGTGGGTGTATTTTAATTGCTGCATACATGATAAATGAAAGTGGATCCGCGCCCCAAAACAGCGCCCTTAACGTTGGTAACTATATATTTCAATCCTGTCTTTGTACTACCTATGGATAATATCGATCACTGTTTAACATGTACAATGTCAAATTATTGGTATTTACTCATATTCAGTGAATATATTGCGGTTGTCAGATCGTAAAAATGATACTCCTCTTAAAACTAGATTAGTTTTAACATGATAGTGATGGATTCAAAACCACTCTGTTCCTCATGATGTAAACTTGCTACTACATCATCTACGGATAACATCGACCGCTAATCAATGGTGTTTTTTTTTTAAAAGTAATTGACTAATTTTTACTGCATCTTTCTCCCAGTTGTAGCATACTAAACATACTAAGCTGCTTTAAAACCATAACGGCAGTATTATTGGCGATATGTGATTGATGAATTATACGAGTAGGTAATCTACTATTTTTTCATATATATATATATAAAGAAAATATAAAGAAAATATATACCGGTACACACACACACACACACACACACACACACAAACACACACACACACACACACACACACACACACACACACACATGTATATATTTCTTTTTTTCATATGTGAGTGTCTAGTTCAGGTAGTTATCCTTTCCATTGTTTTCCATTTGGTCTCTGCGTTATTGGTTCTCTCTCGTCAGATGTAGATCCATTACAGATTGGAAGAACAGTTTAATATAATTGTGTTTATAAGTTGATGTCAGTTTGCGCATCCACTATTGCTGGCGACACTTCAAAATTTAAGTGATTTTATTATCCTCAAATATGTAGAAAAAAAAGTTTAGGGTCGGTATGAAAAACTAGGTTGGGTCGGGTTACCGGAACGACGCATTTATATATCTAGATATATTGTGTAAGAATTATTTTTAAAAAAATCGTCCATGTGTACATATGGGATGATTGGTTAAAGTTGCAATTCATTATCAGAAATCTCAAAAAGAGCAACAAAAGTATAACAAAGTTAACAATTGACAATAAGTTGAGATCTTTTCAACTTAAAATACTGCACAACATATTACCTACTAATGTAACATAATCAAAATTCAACCCACCTAGATTGAATCTGAGAAATGTACCTTCTGTGATAAATTTAAAAAAGAAGAAACTTTGTCATTGTGTTATGTTTACGTTCTGACTGCTATAGGGGATTGTTGTTTTATCTCAGGAGTAATAAGATTATATTAAATATACACGACATATAATAGAAAAAAACACAGTAAACAAGTCTGGTCTATACGAAAAAAGTTGACCGACAGCAGACATTGGCAGAAATTAGATCACTGGATTATATTCTATGCTCAGCGTATGGTAAAGTCAGTTGATTACTGTAATGATACTAGATCTAAGAAAACCTTATGATAAGTATACACCTTTTATATTTGGAAATTTAGTAACACGTTCCTAACCTTTGTAAACGAACTGGAACAAGTGACAGTGTAGATTACTTTATGCAATCGTTGATGGCGCTCTGATTGTCTATGATACACTGCACTATCAATATAACGTCTTATTACAGTCAGGTGACACTAATAGTTTATTCATATTTGGTGAATCGTTCAATTCGTATGAATATAGTATGAAATAACAAATGTACGCTATAATGATAGACGGCAGGAAATCTAGGATTTCCTAAGATTGTACTTGATTGTAAATAGACTAGTGTTAAGGAAAAACTGATTATAATAGATGTATTGGGATATAGAAAGGAAACGCGAGGTCATCCAAACTTTAGAATTTTGAGCTATTAATTTTCTACCCACCTAAAACACCCACCTATGGCTGCACGTAATTCACTACTGTCACGGTCTACTTAAAAAATAAAATATAAAAGAAACACAACAATGAAATGAATAAAAAGAACACAATTTATTCTAACAACAAAATCCTGTTTGTCATTTACGGCCAAATGTGATAATTATCTTTAACTGAGTCTCTGTAAGTAAAATGCTTACACACGTCTAGGCAATCAACCACCTGTAACAAGTGAAGACGCCATTAACATGAGCGCCATCAACGACGAATCTAGAGTATAACAAAAAAACAACAACACAGACATAATTCAAAGCCACTCTACTATAAATTGTAGACATTTGTATCAAGTTATACTTCTCTACAATCCTACAACTACTAAGTATTGATTATTAACTAAACACACATATAAAGAAAATAATTTGTCGATGCTAGATACAGATACTATATATTAAATCATAAATGTCTGAACACGTCATCAACAAATACTCTGATATATTCTACTCCAGATAAGGGTCAATCACTGCTAAAATCGTTCTACGTTCGAGACTATGTCATCAATATAGCTATTATAGCAAATAGCCCCATCAACATTGTATATTAACATGTTAAATTAATCATTTGATAGTAATTATCATTAGAGGAGTAACGAAGTTAGTCAATGGTTGATATATTTATGAATCTACAAGGTCTTTACTTTAATTCTACTTTAATAGATTGCATAGGTCTAATAGACTTCAATGTTAAACTTCAATTACAGCTAAAACATCAAATCATCATTCTAATCAATAAAAAAATGCAAAATTACACAATCTACTGTCTCATTGCATCAAATATACCGGTAACAATTCATGTGACGTCAATTATGAGTTACTCTTCAATCTTAGTTTTTACATCTATAGCTATATACTATGTAAACTGATGATATTACAATTTCCACCACTGGAACGTCTAAACTGCGATTTGTGGTATATTACTGTATTGGAACTAAATTACTCTATCTAAAATCAAGAAGAATGTTTCAAAATAATATATTGAAGAACTACGGAATATTGCCTTGGTCACGTGGTTGTCCGTATTCACTACAAATGTTGAGTATCGCCATGGTTACATAGTGGTCCGTATTCACCAATAAGAAGTCAGAAAATGTGTTCAACTAGTTCGTTATACATCGAATGGCTTATCGATTTGAAAAGTTAAATCTGTCCTTGAATTGGTTCGTCGGTCATTTCACTCTGTATTGCTTGTCGATAGTATTGACATGCCGTTTCAAACTCATTCAACTTGTTATACATATCACCTATCTTGACTAATGCATCTTTGTTGTCTGGGTCACTTTGTACAACTTTCTGCATCTCTTTGATTACACGTTTGGCTGCATTTTTCCCACACCAGTACTCAACGCCATGTTCAACTGTTTGATCGAAGAAATTCATGGCTTTGACACTGTCGCTCAATGACTCTTCGTACACTCCAGCTGTATACCAACACGCCTCGGACTTGTAATGAGGATCATTACTTGTTTTAATCATTGACATGTATGTTTCTATCGCTTCAGAATAGTTTCCTTGATACTCTTTTATTATACCGATGCCTTGCTCAGCATCTACGAACACTCCATCAGAGCATTGTAACGCACGGTTGTAATATTCACTAGCTGTCACTAAATCTTCACTCAAGCTTTTTTTACCACTATTTAACCCATGTTGATATTTCATGATGTGTGCGTCTCCGATTCCAACAAGGTATTGCGGGCTATCTGGTATTACCTCCATTGCTTTACAGTAGTATTCATCTGCTTTGTCAAAATCCTTCATGTTGATGTATATATCACCAGCACAGTGCAACACCCATGGGGATTTAGGATTTCTACAGAGAGCTTCTTGTATTTCATATTTTGACTCATCAGTGTTTAACTTTATTAATACCCAACCCAAGATAGCTCTAGTATAGTTATGATTAGGATCGATTTCCATTACTCTCTTTAAAGACATTTTACATTCCTTTATTGATAGAGTATACTTCTCAACTTTGGTCGCATACATTCTGTTATCGCGATAAAATTACAAAAAGCCTTGCAAGACGAGCCAGTCTGGTTTGTTACGAAGAGACACTAAGGTCAGTTAACAACGCCCCGTGTTTGATAATGCATTTACAATACAGTACATTGTAACTACCTGAACAATACACAAAATAGATAGCGGCGGATTCTTCTTTATCTATCTATCTATCTATCTGTCTGTCTGTCTATCTGTCTAGCTAGCTATCTATCCATCCATCCATCCATCCAGCCATCCATCCTTCCATCCATTCATCCATCCATCTATCCACCCATTAGAGAGTAGAGAGACTTTGTGAAATGTGTCATTTAAATCAAATAGAGGATGAATTCCACTTTTTACTTGTATGCCCATTTCATACTTGTATAAGGTCAAAATATATTGCTCATTATTTTTATAATCCCCGCTGCAACATAAATGTGTACTACTTCTGTCGTCTCGCAAGGTTAACACTCTCAGAAAACTAAGTAGATATTTCATGCTACTAAACTTACAGAAGATCATAGTAGGAACTCTGAGGTATAAACCTTTCCCTACTGCCTACTGTTCCCTATGTGGGACTAATGCGCTATTTCTAGTGATCCGAGCATTTCGTATAGTTAAGGTTTGTACTTTTTAGTCGGTAACCAACAGTACTGAATAAACGATTGATTGATGTGATATGATGTGATGTGATGTGATATGATGTGATGTGATGTGATGTGATGTGATATGATACATGATGCCAGGTGATGTGATGTGATGTGATGTGATGTGAGGTGATATGATGTGATGTGATGCGAGGTGATGTGATGTGATATTATTTGACACAATGTGATGTGATAGAAACGTATACAGCACTGAACTTAAAGAACTTACACACAATGTAACGGAATTAGTGTGGTGTGTTTGGTGTGTTATATTGTGTAATGTTATGTAGAATAGCGTGTTTCCATAGTAATATGAATACATAAAAGTACATTTTTCATGTTTAATGCGATAAATTGATATGATATAACTCAACATGGCCAACTAGAGTAACGCATCAATGTTAAGCAGCGTCATTTAATAATATACAAAGCTGTGTGCTGTAAATTTATGGTATGTGATGATATAATGTCGTGTACATCAATTGTTTATTGTCTACAGGAAGACTTTGGCAACCAAACATGGACAACTTTCGATGAAGTGGCGTTTGTACCCTTTCAATACAAACTGATCAAATTCGAAATGATGACGCCACCACAGGTCAGTATATGTACACTGGAAATCAATAAACATACTACTCTACAACTGTCTACCGTGCACAAGCCAACTTGTGCACATAAAACAAAGAATATGAAGGTTATATGATGAGGTGATATGTTGTGATGTGATGTGATGTGATGTGACGTGATACGGGATTTACTTCTTAATCGTTCTAATACGTATGCCACGACTACTCTCGCCGTCTTTGACTTGTAGTGAAAGGGCTCCTTATGTCTGTCGTATTTCCCTTGATTGGACGATGAAAAGAATTGGACGATAACATCTAAATAAACTCAAAATGCAGTTGATAACCCACGCTATTCTATATATGGTGACATTATTGATTTTTATTTCTTATTACCCAAACTCCCCGAAATGTTTGCTTTTGTGAATGAAAATATATTGTAGCTGTAAACTTGTCTGTGAAGGTGAATACGTGTAAAAACAAATAAATAGGAGGAAATCAATACATTTTAAATGCATGATTAAGAATGAAATTCCTTAATTTGGTTACCATGTACTAGTAGCCAAAAAACAAAAAACAAAAACCGCTAATGATGTGACAGGAGCTGCACAGGACCAGTTTGAAGGGTTTAGTTTTATTTGGAAGTGCAGTTCTCCTCCTTCAAATCATGTAAAAACCACATTTTAACTCGTTATACATGTATATTTATATACCACAGATTGATTGGATGAACAGGTATAACCAGGAAATAAGACTCCACATTGGTGATAGGTTATATACTAAGAATAGACAAGCCTATGATTGGATGATTGAAAATAACAAACCCGTCTCCGGCCGAGGTGTTTATTTTGCTAATGAATGAACGCCAACACTTTCCTGGTGGTGGCGCTGTCCCTTTCGTCGTTCGTTCTGAATCAGAAGTAGTTCATAACAAAAAGCAGGAATTTAAATAGATATCTCGGTGGAACGAATTGAGGTATATATCTGTAAATTCATTTCAGTTGGATTTTATAAAGACAGCAAGAATTTTGTAGAGATAGCATAACATATTTTCATTTAGGGGAAGCAACTTTCCTGCCGAGGATTAGGATAATGGTGGGTATGTAGTAAACCCAAAATACTGACGTCACGAACAGAGACATAATTATGTATATCAGGAACAAAACGTGAAGAGTCTATGGTGCGGTTATTTCATTTCATGATCAACGTGATTGGAATTTCGTTTGTAGATTGATATGTAGTATCTTTTTAGGTTATATTCAGAAATTGTTATATTTACTCTAGTTGTATCGAAACAAGTACTCTTGATGACTTATACTAATTATTTGTCAATACTATATAGAAAAGTTGAAACACACTACTGAACTTCAGCCAGGATCTCACTAATTTTGTTATTCCAGACATAAAACAACAATCACCTATAGCAGTCAAAACGTAAACATAACGCAATTAAAACACCTATAAAGGGAACTTTTGTATTTTCTACTACTTAATCATTAAATAAAAATTAAGGAAATAAAAACATAATAAATTTCCTGCTTCTGCCATCTAATTTCAAAGTAGTATACATGTAAATATACATGACATACAACACCCAGCGAAACAGACTAGTCTGTAGTTAAATATGTGACTGACAGCAGGTATTGACAGATATTCGATCACTGGATTACATTCTATGCTATGATAAAGTCAGTTGATCAATGTAATGATACTAGACCAATCGTTCAATTCGTATGAATACAATATATAATAACATTTGTATGCCGCATAAGGATAAACAGTAGGAACTCTAGGTTTTGTTGAGATCGCCCTTGACTAGACCAGGGATAAGGAGAAATTAATCATAATAATGTTTAATTGAATACAAATTAAACTTGAGTTCATCCAATCTTTAAAAGTGAACGCATATCTGTTGTACAAATGGACATTTAAAAAAAATAGATGCCTAATCATTTCAGTATTTTGGTCACAGTATTAAAAACAGTGGCGATTATAAAACTCGTCCATTGTCTTTCTGTTCTTCCAAATTTAACAAGTACAAATTAAAAAAAATTGGAGTCGTGTTTTTATAAATTCAATTGGAATGGTGGCACGGATAAAATCAACAGAAACAGAATGTGTATGAGTGTAGCAGACGGAGGTCTTAACATGGTTCGTCTGTCAACTTTTCACAAGTCGCTGAAACATTCTTGGATTTAGCGCCTTTTTAATACGAAGAATAGAAGTCAGTGGAAGTGTCTGCTCACTTCCGTTCTTGGGTTTGATTGTTGTGTGTTAATATTCTTAGGAAGTCAATAAATCAAAACTTTAATTTATCACAGACTTACTGGTAACGTACTTTTGGAATGAAGTATTCCAAGGTTGGTCTGAAATCTCATATTCCCCTGAAAGTTCGGTTGACTTTGTTCACCAAGTTCTTTTGGTTAAATCCGTTTATTAAAGTAAACCAGGATGTTATTTATTTCAGTTCCTGGTTACGCAGGTGTTAAACTTATTGGAGATTTACAAGATGAAAATGGAAATTTTCTCTCATAATACTTTCTGTAGAAAATATCATATTGAGACTGATTTTGTAACTTTCTATGGTGTATTAAAAGCAATTCCGAACAGATGGAAAAGAGAAATTCTCCTATTTTCAAATCAGAATAATAGAATCTTTCAACATAACGTGATTGAAAATGTTAAGATATGTAAGACAGTGTACGCCATATATCTCGAAAAGGAAGTAGGTAACAAGATAAAAGTACAACGTTCTTTTTTACTATGTTATATATATATAATATATAATAAATAGCATTTAATAACATCGAAGTGGGCAGTATACTAACGTTCTGAGTAATTTCATTATCTCCTACATGTTCGCAAATCACTATACATGCAGATTTCAACAGACAATTGGTTCTTCTCATATTAAACCCAGACCTACTTCTGTTCAATTTGACTGCGAGTTTCTGAGGTCATGGGTCTCAGACTCGGCCTAGAGTATCGCGACCTAGACAGCCCTGGCAGAAAATAATAGATGTAAACTTGCGTTCACAAGCCAAACATGTGACAATACAAGACCACAACGAAAACTGAAACATTTACAGGTCACTCTCAATTTATATATGGACAACAAAATTAGGTCGGCCACAGTTTCTATTTACATGCAACGACTTGGAGCGTGATTCCATATGCCTGGAGCAAGTCGAATCAATTAGTGTATTATGGGACTAACAAATCTATTGTGGTACTGCATGTCCTGATACGCCTTCTTGAAGTTTCCCATGGGTATTCTAATACCTAGTATATTTATTCGACATGAAATATGTTTACTTTGCTGTTAAATGCCCAATTCAAAAGGCGACGAGAGTACGAGTATAGTAGGCTAAAATATGCTGTCCTCGGGATGCATTGTAATGCTTCTTCGAAGCAAATGATAAAAAATCAGATAAAAAAGTCTTTGAATGTGAAACCCCCGACATTACAAGTGTTTATGTATATCTAGTCTAGCCGTTTTGATTTATTTTGCCATAATATGGGGACATAATATTTTAGCAGTTATACCCACAGACGCTGACAATTAGTCAGAAAGTGTGAGTAAATATCGGTAAATGTTGGTTAATAAGACATATAGACTGTAGTTTTCGTTTACTGATGTCTATTACAACCACCAGCAATGCGTTTTTTTCACAATGCTGTTGAGTTTTATTCACCTGTTGACTACGCTCAATTTCTTTTCCTACACACTGTTATATGTTTTGATATCGTCGTAGGCAATATCAAAAATACTCGTGACAAATTAGAACAGTGTCAGAAGTGCATAGTTTGAGTAGAATGAGAAGAGACTTGAATTCTAATATTTTATTTTCTGTCTTTTCGTTACAAAATAAACATTGTCCTGTTGTTGATTTACTCTTCTACTGCTGAGTACTCGTACGTGATGCAGGAACGGATGCAAAGTGATGTATATGTCTCCCAATTCACAAATATACCATTAATTAGCAATGCTCATGTAGCAATTTGGAATTTTTGGTTAATTTCGACCCAAGACTCATTGAATGATATCTGAGTATTTACATTTCTCATCAGTTTAATTTCCCTTACATCACTTTATCTCTACATAGTCTAAAACTAGTCTGGTAGAGATTGATATGCTAATTAGCTTTACACTTAAAATCATGATCGCTCGCCTAGGACGTCATGCAGTCATGCATATACCGATCAATCACTTTCGTCGCAAAAACCTCGAATTGGTAAGTTAATGAATTACTTATTAGTTTCTTATAACAAGTCTCCAAGTTTGTGCATTGAGTACTCTTGGCTATTCGAGACTGATCACTACTCTTTCACAGGTTAAAATGTGTTTTCCCTCCTACATTGGCCAGCAATGAAGTACGCCATATGATCAATTGCTAGACAAATCTTCACTGAGAACTATGGGAACTTTCGGGTACGCTTTCCTTGAAAATATCCTCTTTTTTAATTAATACAAATTAAAGTTACTATAATAGTGGTAAAAAAGGGGGACTACAGATAATAACAATGCAAGATATGACGTTATGCGGTATGTGATGCTAAAAATGTGAATTCCTGAGAAACACAATAAAATTTAATATGTTGTCACGACCACTCATAATAAGACATGTCTAGATGCAAGGGTACAGGTAAACCCGGTAGTACTGTGTCATATAAGGGTATTATATTAATGGCGATTGCATCGTGATCAGAAGGAAGTTGATTCTAAAAATCACCCCAAAAATTCTTACTCGGAGTGATGGACATTAATTTAGCCATTGTGACCATGTGTGCACTTTTCTATATTTCTTTTGTATATAATGAGAAATTTAACACGCCAAATTTTTCGGGTATGCAAAACTATATTATGTAACACAGTCAAATCTTCCCAGTTCACATAAATAAATAAATATTTACTGTAGAGAGGAGACATTGTGTGTTTAATCGCTGTAACGAGTTAAAGTGACACCCGTAAGTTAGATTGTGGTGCTACAATTTCAAACAATTCGAGTGAGGGGAGTGGAGGCACTGTCAAGATTTATTTTAACTTTCTTTTCACCTGCCACTTCGAAAATTAGCAACATCCATAATCAATTACAGAACCTTTCCAAAGTCATTCGTGTCGCATTGACATGTTGTTTGTTTCTGCGTAGGACAGTTGGTCGCCTTCTGTCTAGAGTTTGTCATTGCTTTCTTGTCATTTTATCCTTTATCGTGTTTCCGAGCTAAACTCATGCGGACTTTGTACAAGGGTGAACATGCAGAACAAAGTCTAGATTCACTCTGATCCGTTCGATTGTTTCCAACAGAGTTGGAGGTAGACTGGTACAGAGGGAGCCAATCGTGTTGCAATGACTTATAAGAGGAAAACAAAAGTACATTCAGCCATGTCTGAAGAATAATCCTTATCAACGAATTTGCTTTAATATTAAACCTTACAAAACTATCCATTTTACTGACATATCCTCCGAAGTAGTTAAATGTATTTTTCCTCGGAATTGTTCATTCCATTCCAACAATTATTTTGTGCTGGGCTTTTTCCTAACGGAAGGCATTCAGTTCTCATCTGATTTTTAATTGTGCATTCTAATATCAACTCGGTTTATCCCTTGTGACAATTTTTTGAAGGAGTTTAAATAATACACAAAGTCAATATTGAACTCGAGGTAGACTTCATGTAACATTGTTTTTTACGAAATGGTTCTTCAGTTAAAATTATACTTGAAAGCTGAAGTCCGCCTTCGTGACAAAAATCCGTAATGACACCATATACGCTAACAACTAAGTTATCTTTACCTTAAAACTGTTAATATCAATTATTAATTGTATTATCAATTGTCCTGTCAGACTTTAGATTGACACCATGATATTCAAGCGTTATCTGTACATGATGTGACACAATTCATCGATTTCCAGCGAGATGGATTGCTCATTGGCATGTTATATGTCAATGACAACGCTTTTGATTATGGAAACTTATGTGAATCTATCAAACAAATGGACGTACGCCAGAATATTTTTTTAAAGCTGTTCAACTGGCAGTCTAGCCCTGTCACATTGGGTAGGGGTAGGTAGGATGTAAAAACAAGTCATAATGATGGAAAAATATTCCAAGTTGAGTTTACAGGTACTTTAATTATTCAGTCATTTTGATTTTATGTCTTCCAATTTGTTTGTATGGCAATCAGTGCTACAGTTAGGAAATGCACACGGTTAAATAAATTTTGTAGCTGTTCTCCGCCTCCTCAAAAAAAAATCTAAGAGCCGCAAAATTTAAACGCCAGAATACATTTAGCCACCCTTCTGCCATCTACACTACACTGGAGATTTAATATTATACGGTACAATGATACATTAAAATAATAGTAGTGACAACCAACAACTACAATAACAGTAGTCAAAACGAGATTACTGTACAAAAGGATGTGGATTTCACATAATGAAAAGCCAAGATATGGGTAGGTCGGGCCTGTTGAACAATTTTTTTTATTTTATCATCTTAATGTTTAAAAATAAGAATAATTACATTATAGCGATTAAGCAGAGCTTCGAGAGCAAGACAACGACAGACCGCTTTTCGTCTGCATTTTGTTCTTGTTTTGACAAAAGTGATTGAGCGACACACGATTTTGATAACCATTTGTAGCTTACTTATTTTGGAAATTTAGTAAGGACTCAATTCTCTATCAATAATCTCCTCTTCCAAACTCAAACAAAGTACTAGTAACTCGACTTGAAACAGAGGAATAAACATGGACTGGCACCAACATCAATTGACAGTCCTACAGTCCTTCCGATCCCGATGAACAGCTTATATAGCTTGGCCATCCAATTTGTCCCTACTTTTTGCAATTTTGCGTTTATAAAAAGAATATAGTTTTTCAACGCAATATCAAATAATGGAAATAATTGCGACTAGTAGGTCTCAGCTAGAAGCACTGCCCGAATTGGAACTTTTACAGTGGAGACGAGACGATCGCAGCGTGATGTTATATTTACAGTACAATAGGTATTTCAAGTGTACATTTTTTGCAGACCACCATGTACTCGTACTTAACTATTTCTTTACAAAAAAGCAAAAGTACATTTATTTTAAAGTACTTCTTGGTGAAAATACTGTTTAGCGGGGAGGGGGTGGGGATGACGCCGAGATGAAAAACTCAGTTGTTTCTCGTCAGAAATGGCTCACTGACAAGAATTAAAGTTCTCGCGTCAGTTCTTTTTTGATGGCTCGCCGCACAAAACGATGACGCTGTCGTTCTAGTGAGCTCTGCTTAATCTCTCTATTATTATGTAAGTCCATATATACACATGTCGTATATCTTATTCAATTTTTTCACTATGACGACGTGACATCTGCGAGCAACTATGACAAATAGGGCTGCGCATTATATTTGCAGAAAACACTTAAAATTTGCTATATTCTGTTTCATGAGGTCTACTTGGTGTGGACCAACAAAGAACCAACCAACCAACCAACCAACCAACCAACCAACCAATCAATCAATCAATCAATCAATCAATCAATCAATCAATCAATCAATCAATCAATCAATCAATCAATCAATCAATCAATCAATCAATCAATCAATCAATCAACCAATCAACCAACCAACCAACCAACCAACCAACCAACCAACCAACCAACCAACCAACCAACCAACCAACCAACCAACCAACCAACCAACCAACCAACCAACCAACCAATCAATCAATCAATCAATCTATCAATCAATCAATCAATTTATTTGGTACCAGTCAAAAAGTTAGCAGATTTTACATTGCAGTATGTGAAGTCCATACTTCACTACTAGTTATATCAAGAACGACTCCAATGATGTGTACAGAGTGCGAAATTGATGGAAAATATAACAATATGTCATTTTTTACAATATGTCATTATTAACTTTACAAGATGAAGACGTCTGTACACGAACATTGATCGTATAAGAATGCATTAAGTATTTGTCGACAAGTCTTAGATGGTCTCAAATCAATTTGGTGTTAGTCACTTGTTAGAATCATGTTAGTTTATTTAGATAAAACACGACAGACACTAACTGAATACTTGAGATGTAATGTCTCAATAAAACTTGTCTTCAGCCATCAATTCAGTTCAATTCACAAGAATTGAAGACAAACCTAAGACAGTATCAACGTACAAATAGCCAATGCAAATCACTTTTCAATATTTTACTTATTCAGATCGACTGCATTAATTCAAATAACAAAATTGTAAAATGTTTTGTCATTCATTAGAAGGAGGTAATCATATGGTGCTTTTTTTTCTCGTTTTTTTATATTCTGTTTTGAAAATCTAAGATGTTTAAGAAAGTTGGTGAAATGTCTGTTAAACCTTCAGCTACGCTAAAATAACACTAAATACAATATTTTATCTCTAGATGAAACGATGTTATTAATATTTTCAGTGGAAAATAATCAAAATTCTAAGGAAACTCTGTCGGAACTTCCTGGCCAAACGACTAAAGTGGTCTGAGGTTCAACTTATAGGCTCCCATAATAAAAGCAAATATAATGTACAACTAACAGGTACCATATGGAATGAAAAATGTAATATTGCACGTTTCGTTGTCCGTATAAAAAAGTCGTCGTCGTAAACTACAGCCAATTTAACGGTACCGTCCAGTGTCGCAGAAGAAATAACAGCTTTGGTTTGCGAGAATGATAAACAGTGTGTTACAGATCGTATGTCAATTCAATATGGCGGCTAAATCTAACGGAGGTTAATTTGTAAAAAAAAAAAGAAAGATAGTTACGCCCGGTGATAGCACTCACATTTAGTTCGATAACATACAGGGGCTGAAGTGTTATTTATGGAGAATATTAAAATCAAAAAAGGACTACAACATATAATTAAGTGAACAGTAACAACAAGCGCAACAATCGAATCGTCTGAAAGCCAGTTAATTCGAGTTTGAAATTTAAAAACAATGACTGACACTTACCGAACAAGGACGAGTAGATTACGATCAACGTAATATCGAAAATCCTTTAACATGGATGATATCCACGCATTGAAATATTCCGATGTGTAGTCCGTCTCGTCTATTGGTGAGAAGACTTCTATGAAGGAATTGTGGAAGACAATTATGAATACAATATGAATTAAATAGAACTGAACGATTGCAACTAATGTTACCTCAGTAAATTCGGTTCAGATTTGTCAGCAGAGATCTGCTTTATCATGGCGACGTGCTAATTCTATTTAACGGAGAAAACACATTTAGGCTCTAGAAACCTGCAAAGTATCGCATCGAGTCTAATTACGAACTTCCACAAAGGTTGTAACAATTGTTTCTAATTTACCTGCATTCATATGTTGGTTCCTGTATGAAACCAATAAAAATTTGATGATTCTGTCAAAACGTTGTTAAGTAATGGCGAACAAACATCAGATGTCCACGAAAACGGCTGGTAGCGTTGAGTCCACATAGACTACACTCAGTGGTGAACCCGTAGATTGAAGTCTAGTCTTACCACACCTGTTCCATTATTTTTAACTAAGGTCGTCAGGTACAAGAGGTCAACTAGTCATGTCATGGTGATTTATCAGAGCAAAGATAAACGTGATGAGTCTGTCATGTCTGATCATCCCCAACTTGATAATTAGTTGCCATAGCTACGCTTAGACATCGTAAATTGTATTGACAATTAACAGAAGTAATCTAGACATACACAATATTATGCTACAAGTTATATTCTTATATTTAATAATATAATTGAGGGTTCGGCCACGCTTGAGAATAGTCCCGACCGCTAATTAATATTCTTGGCGAATAAATTAATGTTACAATCAAAGTACGTGATATACAATCAAAGTAGCCAACGACAAAGGTAAAGTCCAGGTTTCTTTCTCTGCAAATGTATAACGCTAAACTCAATCTTTGCACATCGATTTTTTTATCACAGTTTTCGATTAGTTTTCTCAGAAAAGCTAATTGTTTCAAACTAAATGTCAAAAGACTAGTAAAGTTTCCAAACTTTAGAAAGTTGTGTATACGTACACGTACGCATGGCGTCTGGTCGAAATCTCGTGTGATACGTGAAACTTACTATACTTTACTATTGACGATTGATAATTGTAATTGCTCACAATTTAGAAGGTATCATACTGTCAGATCGGGCAGGAGCTTTGTGTCTTGTTCATCAACTATACAGGTTTTTTCTACCATTTAGAAATTTCTAGTACAGGTTTTTTTTTAACAGTGTGAACATCGAAGGATGTGTTGGCAAGATTCTAATAGTATGAAAACCAATATTATAAATTCATATACAATGAATAATTGGACACATTAATGCAATGTTCAGCACTGAGAGAAACAGTATTTGTAAAGAGAAGCAATAAGCATATACAGCGTACTTGATTTGGGAATAATTGCATGTGGTTGATTGTGGGTTTTTGTGTGACATGCGTTACTGCGAATTCTTTCATGTAATCTATAATAACTGAAAAATATGTCAGATGTAGACAAATACCTTTAAAAGGAGAACAAAACTCGAAAGGCTGAAATCAGTAGGAAAAACACTTGACTGGCAGCAGGTAATTATAGAAAATCTGAGGCTACGTAATTGAAACTTGAAATCAGTATCACGCGTTCACGAGTCGCAATCGTTGAGGGCGTCCTGTTACACTAGCTACACTATTCATGTACCAATGAAATCTGACTATAATCAGATGACAGTAATAGTAATGCCGATTTCAAAATTTATTGACATTCGACCAATCATTAAATTCATATGAATAACAGTAAATATTGGAATCTGAGTTAGAGTTACAAAACTCATCATGCATAGTGATTACAAACAAAAGAAACTGGCGGTCATTTATAGTAGAATTACAGTTGAATAGTGTACAACCCCGCTATTACAAGGCAAGCGACATGACCATTCCTGCCTGCACAGTAATTATCTAGCTAACTATATTTCACGGCTGTAGCTATTTCCATTATATTGTCTCCTATAATAGATTCAAGGTTTTGCAAGCAATACTCGTCAGACTATTAAACAGGTCTGTATAAATTACTCTTCTTTTCGGCCCCCTTCATTGAAAATTGCCGTAATATCAGCTATCTTCCAATCATCAGGTGGTTGACCGTTTTTAATGCCACTGTTGAAAATAAAAGCCAGTGGAATACAAATAATGTCAGGCATCTCCCATAACAGTCTATGGTGGAGATTATCCGGCCCTGATGAATTAGAGATATCGAACCAATCCGATTAAAATCCGATGTAGATGTCGGCTAATCGTGCATTGTTATTTTACCTTCGTTATTTAGCTTGAATTGACCTTCGTAGTACATGTTTACGTTTTTAGCCTGATCGCCTCCTCGAGGCGATCAGGCTAACAAATGTAAACATGTACCAAGAAGGTCAATTCAGGCAAAATAACGAAGGTCAAATAACAATGAACGATTAGCCGACATCTACATCGGATTTTAATCAGATTGCGTTAAATATGGTCTCGCTCGTTCTGTGTATAATCTCAGCTCCAATATGATATTTCGAATCGGTCGTACACTTGTACATTTCGGGTGTGCTTGAACTCATTACAACCCCTGTGAAGCAGGGATGAATATATTTACTGTACACATCCACCCACATTTAACATTGACTATCTGTTGAACACGGAGACACGTGGCATATTCTCATACATATACTGGGTCAGATTCATAAGTCCTGGGTGACCGATACCAAATTGAATGATATTTCTACATCAAAAATTAGATTCGTCGTAATTTGACATTCCCACCGGTAGTTCCATTCATAATTTCTGGTCATTTGAATGTTACGATAGTATCACCTACAGTATACCACCATGTAAGACTTCCTCAGTATACGCCATTACCACCCAATATCTCATTGTAGTTATCATGTACTCAGTGCTAACTTTAGCATCCGTTCAACCATCACTCGGTTTCTGGCATCAAACTAAAATTCCTCCCGCATAAATCATAGGGGCGACTCTCAGATCTGGTACTAATTTTACCACTCGTCAAACCCCAACGACATCTTGTGAGGACGACTCTCACATCTGGTACATTTTACCATTCGTCAAACCCACACCAACATCTCATGGGGACGATCTCAATTCAGCAGTTTCCCACATTAGTCCAAATCGCATGCTAATAATATTCAGTTCTCAAAAAACTCGTCAAACCCACACTATCATTTCATGGGGACGACCTCATTTCAGTATTTTCCCACATTGGTCAAACTCGCGGACTCGTCACAGCATTTCAAAATGTTTCTTAGCAACTCGCCACACCTACACGAACGTCTCTAGACGTATGGGAAGTATGTGGTTTCTTTAAACCCATACGAAGTTTTGCATTTAAAGAGATTCATTGTCTGAACAAATTGTGTTTTTGCGGGAATATAATAAATAAACATAAATCAATAGTCTAGAGCACTAATTAAATATTTCTTTCGGTGAAAAGGTCAATGCTCAGCAATATATTAAATTGAATTTTAAATTGTTAAACGTTTTACTCATCAAACTAAAGACATGTTTAAATTAAATTTTACTTAAAGTTTTAAAGAGACGAGAGAATTTGACAACTAATATGCTAGCTATTTTACTTTGGAAACATTAGTCTAACATGTTTAATGTTATTAGAATTGCATAAAACAGATTAAACAGGTGAAATCGAGCAATTTGAAAATTAATTCCGTTCCGATCACATGTAATATAATATTTTTAGACTATCGTGTTGCATTCTGCTCTGTCAACAAGTGCCGGTGTCGGCGTTGTCTTGTTACATCGGTTAATCAGTAAAACTGTTCATATTCAAATTTACATGTCAGAATATTTCGTATCCTGACTAGATCCTTAAGGACCATTACGAAACTTCATGTTTTTATATTAGACGTATTTCCAGAAGACATAGAGGTTTCTTCCTTATTTGGACACCTCATTACCTGTCAAATTTGCAAAATGTATTTCTGTATCCTGATGATGCTTTGATACATGATCAGTTATAGTGTTGATCAAGTTTGCATCACGTAAACTTTGTGTTAAACTCTGAAAACGGGTGACATTTCTTGATTGAATCATTCAATTCCAAAAACTGCTAGAGTCGTGCACTGTCTCATACACGTATCTATTCAGAACAGTAAACTACTAACGACACACCTTCTGTATTAATATTAAATTTGTTTAAGTCGTTAGGAAACTGACCTCGACTACAGGGACATATTTAGAAGTCGTCCCTATTTAAAACACGACTAGAGGTAGGGTTTTATCGTCTTCTTGGTTCCTCTTTGTTGTTTTTGATAATTATTAGATCCACTATACACTCTTTAAATGTCAGCCATTACAGTACCAATACGTAAATGGTGTAGGATTTGTCTAACATCCCTGTACACGTTGTACTTAATAACGCGTTCGATGTAGTGTCATGTAACACCCTGAATGCTCTCAGACTTGTCTAACAAACACTCTGAACATTTGTCACCACAGAACCCATACATGCATAGGTGTATATCACTGTGGAAACCTAGCAACTGCTCGGAGTTGCTTATCATGTCACAACTTGAATTGATATCGAGGTTGACCAGGTTAAAGTAATATATTTTTATGGGAGCACTGGCATACCTTTTACAATACGAAGCAAACACAGGACATTAGAATTTACAATGTACATCACAAGGTATGTCATTAGTGTAATTAACGACACTGTTACCAATCTCCATGATGTAGTTTAAAAAAGTAGCTATTTTATAGAGTCAAAGTGTAAAGTTTGTGCAGATTTTGTGACCAATTCTTACATATATCCATATATATAGATGCCTGGTATCACATACTTTGTCAGTTATGTTAGTGCACTAACCTGTAGCTGTAGTACTTCTAGTTAGTGTAACGGTCCTATGCATTATACAAATTTAACATATAGGAAGATTAAGTATTAATCTATTTTATGGATGACGCCCTCTTGCGGTAGACTAAATCATTAGTTTTTTCCCCTATAGGGGGTGGCAGCATTTGAGTAACCTTTGAGGCAATACAACCTCTTCAGCAACATCTGGACCCTGACGACAAGGTAAAGAATTATACAAATTTAACATATAACTAAGCTTGTATCATATCTTTCAGATCAGCAAGACTTGTAGTAAATTGATAAACTGCATGCGAGACGATGTATGCGGTATACTAGTAACTGACCTTGATGAGTTCGGCCTGACGGCCTCACCCCAAGGCCAGGAGTTGAGTACCCTAAATTTTACAAAATCACTTTACAGGAAAATTTGGTATGTCTATTGTCTAAACATGACTATATGTAAATTACAAAATGACGCTAACATCCGTAAATTTGAAACAAAAGGACGTCTCGAGAACAATTGTTTTCCAGACACGCTATCTTTTAAAATACTAAACAGGTAGATTCATGACATTCTTCCGTCTTACAATGACATCGAAAATGTGATGTCCTCATCACTAAACTCTCTTATTCTCAGGAAAAATGATAATGCCTATTGAAACGAGATGGCGTAAATTTATAAAAGCACGTCTAAATTATTGTATAAACTATTGCGATAACATTTTCTCTAATGGGTGTTTGGCGACATGTATAAACAGCATCATGTCAGAACCCAAACACGGAAATTACAAATTCATGACACTTGATGAGCTTCGTAGGCCCAATTGCAAAAGCTTGTCTACATTTGGAAGTAGTATTCTACAAACGAGGTGTTCGTCATGACAATGAAATTGTCGCCAGCACTACAGTTATGGCGGCGCAATCCCTTACTGCGTTTGTTACTAATCAGGTGTAGTTCCTGGCAAATACAGGAATGTAAATATTACTCTGGTAATCAAGGTATTGGTTTAATTAGATAGATACAGAGTAAAACTATATATTGCTTCGACTTATTAGTAAAAACTGCTGAACTGATGACTCGAAGGCTATAATTGACAAGGGCGTTATAAACTGCCAGGCACATGTGTAGCCTCTTATAAGGATTGGGTAATCTATTGCGCAACAGGTTTTTGTTTCGGAACACCTCGTTCCTTCCGAGGATTGCGTGATTAGATTTAATATAGTTATCTAAAAACACTGAAGTTACAAGAACAAAATGATATTTATGTCCATTTTCAAGATTGTCCAATTAATTTGTCTGTGAAATGTACATCTTGATGTTTATTAGTTATGTATATGTAGCGCAACACATTTACCATGTTGCTCGGGGAACACTATCAACCAAGTTGTTTTGTTTAAGTCAATAAATGTAAACTATCAAATAGAGTGTCCTCCTTTGTGTTCACATTGGTGGGAATTTTTCGTAGACTTGATATGTAGTAGTAGTTATTTTGCATGTTGCTATTTTTCCTCTTGCTTCATTGAAACGAGAACTATAGAAATAAGACTTATACTAAAGTTTGCTAAGACTGCATGGTTTAAGTACTTTTGTTCGACGGCTTTACTAGTATATTAATTTCGATTGGTCATAGTGGTTGGTATTTAGTTATGTATTATTGTTTGACCAAACAGAACGGTCTATGTACTTACTCCACTGCACACTATTCATTTCAAGCTATAGACATTTCAGTCGTAAGATTTCAATTAACATTTATGTACTTCAAAAGTATTTTGCGTTTGTCAAAATTATGTGACCATTATGTAGACTTAAACATGGAGAACATGAGATGTGGGGCATAGTATATAATTTTCCATACAGAGATCTGAGGCTACGTAATTGAAACTTGAAATCAGTATCACGCGTTCACGAGTCGCAATCGTTGAGGGCGTCCTGTTACACTAGCTACACTATTCCATGTACCAATGAAATCTGACTATAATCAGATGACAGTAATAGTAATGCCGATTTCAAAATTTATTGACATTCGACCAATCATTAAATTCATATGAATAACAGTAAATATTGGAATCTGAGTTAGAGTTACTAAACTCATCATGCATAGTGATTACAGACAAAAGAAACTGGCGGTCATTTATAGTAGAATTACAGTTGAATAGTGTACAACCCCGCTATTACAAGGCAAGCGACATGACCATTCCTGCCTGCACAGTAATTATCTAGCTAACTATATTTCACGGCTGTAGCTATTTCCATTATATTGTCTCCTATAATAGATTCAAGGTTTTGCAAGCAATACTCGTCAGACTATTAAACAGGTCTGTATAAATTACTCTTCTTTTCGGCCTCCTTCATTGAAAATTGCCGTAATATCAGCTATCTTCCAATCATCAGGTGTTTGACCGTTTTTAATGCCACTGTTGAAAATAAAAGCCAGTGGAATACAAATAATGTCAGGCATCTCCCATAACTGTCTATGGTGGAGATTATCCGGCCCTGATGAATTAGAGATATCGAACCAATCCGATTAAAATCCGATGTAGATGTCGGCTAATCGTGCATTGCTATATTACCATCGTTATTTAGCTTGAATTGACCTTCGTAGTACATGTTTACGTTTTTAGCCTGATCGCCTCCTCGAGGCGATCAGGCTAACAAATGTAAACATGTACCAAGAAGGTCAATTCAGGCAAAATAACGAAGGTAAAATAGCAATGAACGATTAGCCGACATCTACATCGGATTTTAATCAGATTGCGTTAAATATGGTCTCGCTCGTTCTGTGTATAATCTCAGCTCCAATATGATATTTCGAATCGGTCGTACACTTGTACATTTCGGGTGTGCTTGAACTCATTACAACCCCTGTGAAGCAGGGATGAATATATTTACTGTACACATCCACCCACATTTAACATTGACTATCTGTTGAACACGGAGACACGTGGCATATTCTCATACATATACTGGGTCAGATTCATAAGTCCTGGGTGACCGATACCAAATTGAATGATATTTCTACATCAAAAATTAGATTCGTCGTAATTTGACATTCCCACCGGTAGTTCCATTCATAATTTCTGGTCATTTGAATGTTACGATAGTATCACCTACAGTATACCACCATGTAAGACTTCCTCAGTATACACCATTACCACCCAATATCTCATTGTAGTTATCATGTACTCAGTGCTAACTTTAGCATCCGTTCAACCATCACTCGGTTTCTCGCATCAAAGTGCTAAATTATGTGACCATTATGTAGACTTAAACATGGAGAACATGAGATGTGGGGCATAGTATATAATTTTCCATGCAGAGAGAACTTTTTTAAAACAAAAAATGTAAACTTCTTCATCTATGAAGTGTATAATGATGGATAACACTTATATGACATTGTGTTTTTTTAATTGACATATTCGATTACTGGATTATATTCTATACTGTGATAAAGTCAGTCGATCATTACAATGATACTAAAACTAAGAAAACCTTGTTATAGTAAATATACAGGTTTTATATTTGAAAAATTATTAACGAATTCTTACACTTGACAATATATATTGTTTAATGGAGTCGTTGGTGACGCTCATATACATACGTACATACATACATACATACATACATACATACATACATACATACATACATACATACATACATACATACACATACATGCGTTCAGTCGTTGTGGTAAAAGAGGGTTTGCTTCAATTCACCAGAAATTCAAATCTAAATGCGATAAACCAGACCAATTAATTATATTATCAAATGTCCTTTAGATTGACCCCGTGACATTAAGCGTTATCTGTAAATCATGTGACACAATTAATCGATTTCCAGCGAGATAGATTGCTCATTGGCATGTTATATGTCAATAACAACGCTTTAGATTATGGAAACTTGTGTGAATCCATAAAAAACAAATGGACTTACGTCAGGATATTTTTAAGCTATTCAACTGCAGTCTAGCCCTATCACATCGGGTAGGTAGGAAGTAAAAACAAGCCATAATAATGGCAAAACATTCCAAGTTGAGTTTACAGGTACTTTAATTATTCGGTCATTTTGATTTTATCTCTTCCAATTTGTTTGTATGGCAATCAGTGCTACAGATAGGAAATGTACACGGTTAAATAATTTCTGTAGCTCTTCTCCGCCACCTCAAAAAATTGTAAGAGCCGCCAAATGAAACACCAGGATACATTTAGCCACCCTTCTGCCATCTACACTACACACTGGGGATTTAAAATTATACGGTACAATGATGCATTAAAATAATAGTAGTGATAACCAACAACTACAATAACAGTCTAAACGAGATTATTGTACAAAAGGATGTGGATTTCACATAATGAAAAGCCAAGATATGGGTAAGTCGGGCCTGTTGAACAACTTTGTTATTTTATCAGCTTTGTTTAAACATTAGAGTGATTATATTATAGCGAGAGCTTCGAGATCGAGACAACGACAAACGGCTACTCGTCTGCATTTTGTTCTCGTTATGACAAAAGCGATTGAGCAACACACGATTTTGATAACCATTTGTAGCTGAAGAATTTGGGAAATTTAGTAAGGACTCAATTCTCTATCAATAATCCCCTCTTTCAAACTCAAACAAAGTACGAGTAACTCGAATTAAAACAGAGGAATAAACATGAACTTTCACCAACAACAATTGGCAGTCCTACAGTCCTTCCGATCCCGATGAACAGCTTATCTAGCTTGGTCATCCAATATGTCCCTACTTTTTGTAATTTTGTGTTTATAAAAAGAATATCGTTTTTCACCGCAACCTGTCAAATAATGAAAGCAATTGCGACTAGTGGGTATCAGCTAGAAGCACTGCCCAAATGGGAACTTTTACAGTGGAGACGAGACGATCGCAGCGCGATGTTTTATTTACAGTACCATAGGTATTTCAAGTGTACAATTTTTGCAGACCACCATGTACTCGCACTAAGTATTTCTTTAAAAATTTGCAAAGTATATATATTTTTGAATTACTTCTTGGTGAACTCTTGGTGAAATACACTGTTTAGCTGGGGGGGGGGGGGTGTAATGACGCCGATATGAGAAACTGACGTGTTTCTCGTTAGAAACGGCTCGCTGACAAGAATCAAAGGTCTTGCGTCAGTTCTTAATTAGGAGGAGGTAATCATAATGGTTGTTTCGTTGTTTTTTTAATTCTGTTTTGAAAATCTAAGATGTTTAAGAAAGTTGGTGAAATGTCTGTTAAACCTTCAGCTACGCTAAAATAACACTAAATACAATATTTTATCTCTAGCTGAAACGATGTTATTAATATTTTCAGTGGAAAATAATCAAAATTCTAAGGAAACTCTGTCGGAACTTCCTCACCAAACGACTAAAGTGGTCTGAGGTTCAACTTATAGGCTCCCATAATAAAAGCAAATATAATATACAACTAACAGGTACCATATATGCAATGATAAATGTAATATTGTACGTTTCGTTGTCCGTATAAAAAAGTCATCGTCGTAAACTACAGCCACTTTAACGGTACCGTCCAGTGTCGCAGAAGAAAAAACAGCTCTGGTTTGCGAGAATGATAAAAAAGTGTGTTACAGATCGTACGTCAATTCAATATGGCGGCTAAATCTAACGGAGGTTAATTTGTAAAAAAAAAAAAAGAAAAGATAGTTACGCCCGGTGATAACACTCACATTTAGTTCGATAACATACAGGGGGTTAAGTGTTATTTACGGATTATATTAAAATCAAAGAAGGACTACAATATATAATTAACTGAACAGTAACAACAAGCGCAACAATCGAATTGTCTGAAAGCCAGTTAATTCGAGTTTGAAATTTAAAAACAATGACTAACACTTACCGAACAAGGACGAGTAGATTACGATCAACGTAATATCGAAAATTCTTTAACATGGATGATATCCACCCATTGATATACTCCAATGTGTAGTCCGTCTATTGGTGAGAAGACTTCTGTGAAGGAATTGTGGAAGACAATTATGAATACACTATGAATTAAATAGAACTGAACGATTGCAACTAATGGTACCTCAGTAAATTCGGTTCAGAATTTTAAGCACAGATCTGCTTGATCATGACGACGTGATAATTCTATTTAACGGAGAAATACATTTAGGCTCTAGAAACCTGTAAAGTATCGTATCGACTCTAATTACGAACTTCCACACAAGTTGTAACAATTGTTTCTAATTTACCTGCATTCTTATGTTGGTTCCTGTATGAACCCAATAAAAATTTGATGATTCTGTCAAAACGTTGTTAAGTAATGGCGAACAAACATCCGATGTCCACGAAAACAGCTGGTAGTGTTGAGTCCATATAGACTACACTCAGAGGTGAACCCGTAGATTGAAGTCTAGTCTTACCACACCTGTCCCATTATTTTTAACTAAGGTCGTCAGGTACAAGAGGTCAACTAGTCGTGTCATAGTGATTTATCGGAGCAAAAATAAACGTGAGGAGTCTGTCATGTCTGATCATCGCCAATAATTGTTGCCATAGCTACGCTTAGACATCGTAAATTTTATTGACAATTAACAGAAGTAATCTAGACATACACAATATTATGCTACAAGTTATATTCTTATATTTAATAATAAAATTCAGGGTTCGGCCACGCTTTAGAGTAGTCCCGGTCACTAATTAATATTCTTGGTGAATAATGGTAATTAATGGTAATTAATGGTATAAACAAAGTAAGTGATATACAATCAAAGCAGCCAACGACAAAGGTAAAGTCCAGTTTTCTTTCTCTGCAAATTTATAACCCTAAACTCAATCTTTGCACATCGATTTTTTTTTTCAATCACAGTTTTCGATTATTTTTCTCAGAAAAGCTAAAATTGTTAAACAAACTAAATGCCAATAGACTAGTAATGTTTCCAAACTCTAAAAACGTTGTGTTATACGTACACGTACGCATCGCGTCTGGTCGAAATTTCGTGATATGTGAGACATACTATACTTTACTATTGACGACTGATAATTGTAATTGCTTGCAATTTTGAAGGTATCATACTGTCAGATCGAGGAGAAGCTTTGTGTCTTTTTCATCAACTATACGGTTTATTTTACCATTTAAAAATTTCTCCTACAAAAATTCTTGTTAACTGTATGTGGATGTGTTTGTCAAGATTCTAATAGTATGAAAACCAATATTATAAAGTCATATACAATGAGAAATTGGACACGCTAATACAATTTTCAGTACTTGGAGAAACAGTATTTGGAAAGACAAGTGTTACGGATGACAGAATACAACTTTTTAATATTCGCTAAGTTTTGATGTTTTGCGAGCTCACCGTGAACTCTCAGCTGTCATGAATTAATACGGAGAACAAATGTTTGCATTTCGTGAATAGTATTCTTCTAAGATGATAACATTAAGTTATTATAAGATCAACAGTGTCAAATAATGACTGATTACAGACAGTTGGAAGAACAATGACGTGATCACATTGTTTAGCTAGTTTTCATATTTGTCAAAATCATTTGCATTGAATTAAGGCGACGGTAATACTTCCGTTTTAGTCATTTATGGTGCGGATTACTTTATCACCCAATCATTTGAGTATTGTATATTTTACGTTTATAAGAATTTAATGGAATAATACAATTAAGGATTCAGTCTTTGGAAGAGACGGTCTGAGGTCAGGAGCTTCGATCTGCTCCCTGACTGGTCCACTTCTAAATGATCCAGGTTAACTAAAAGTCCAAGTCGATCCCGTGTACAGAGTGTAATAGAGAGTAACATGGAGGAGGGTTACCTTAACAGTAGAGGCCCCCCCCTTCAATTTGTTACACAAGCAATAAGCATATACAGAGTACTTGATTTGGGAATGATTGCCTGTACATGTGGTTGATTGTGGGTTTTTGTGTGACATGCGTTACTGCGAATTCTTTCATGTAATCTATTCTAACTAACTGAAAAATATGTCAGATGTAGACAAATACCTTTAAAATGATAACAAAACTCGAAAGGCTGAAGTCTGTAGAAGAAAGAGTTGACTGGCAGCAGGTATTGATAGAAAATCAGAGGCTACGTAATTGAAAGTCAGTATCAAGCGTTTAACGAGTCGCGGTGTAGACTATTATGCAATCGTTGAGGGCGTCCTGTTACACTAATGAAATTATATGACTATAATCAGACGACATTAATAGCAATGCTGATTTCAAAATTTATTGACATCTGACCAAAAATTAAACTCGTGTGAATAACTGTAAATATTGGAATTTGAGAGGTATAGAACTCATCATGCATAGTGATTACAGAAAAAAGAAACTGGAGGTCATTTAAAAATAGTAGAATTACAGTGGAATAGTGTACAACCCCGCTATTGCAAGGCAAGGGACATGACCATTCTTGCATGCACAGTAATTATCTGGCTAACTATATTTCACGGCTGTAGCTATTCTTTTTTTATCAGGCAACAGTAATTCAGAGAGAGTGTAAATGACAAGACATGGCAGGGGACCTACACGTTTTCAACATTATATTTAGGGAGGCTCATCAGCAATACTCACAAGAATACTTGCCCCTGGACACTTCCCTTGACCACAGACAACTAACTTAAGTTAGTTGTCTGTGCTTTGACTAAATGTCGGATTTGTCGTCTGTATTCACTATTGTTAACATGAGTGCCACCAACGATATTCATCGCAGTCTAAGATAGAGTTTCAATAGTTTTATATACAACTGTAAAGACACAATTCAATGACACTCTTCTATGATATGAAAATGTACAATGGAAATGAATTTTCATCACTCATCAAGCGGAATGCACACACATCGCGCACGGGTGTTAGGGAATGTTTAATATTGCAGGGTACAAGTATCACCCAAAATGGCTGTCAGACCTAATTCATCAAGTACCTATATTGACATGATAATCTCAGTTCGGATTACGTTCGGATCGAAGATCGGCCTTTGGCCTTGTCAACGTCCTTACTAAGGCTGTTCCATGACTTGAGCAGGGGTTTTCTGAGTACTGGAGATAGATTTGTACTGGAGCCAGTGTATGCTGACTTTCCCGTGGAAAGTAGCGTGAGTACTTCAATCACCGGCCAGTTTCAGACGATACCATTATCAGTGACAATTTCTGCGGTCATCGAGTTTGGAAAGTTTATCACCTTTAATTTAACTTGTGAGGTTCAGAAAGAGCCGAGACCAGTACCAGTGCAGAATGCATTTAAACTGTTGATGGGTGGTCGCTAGAAAAAAAAAACATGGCCAAAACAACGACAGCTTGACCGACCAAACGCACGTTTTAAGCTGCACAATGATATGATACGATGGGTGCAGGGACAGAACCTCAGATGGGATTATAACATTATCAGTAAAGTCTATGTTCGACATGATCTGCAATGCACATCTCCAGTTGAGATTCCATATTTCTCATCTTCTGTGTTTCCAGCAATCTGTAATTATTGTGGCTGTGGTCATGATTTGCTGACAGGAGAGAGAGCAGCTGACATCTAGCCAACCTGCAGTGGTTGCTATGCAACAAAACCAAAAAGACTCAGAAGAAAGAGAAAATTCTTCAGGGCCCAAGCCCATGATAACTGACTGAACACTGAATACTGTGTGATGTATAGACATTAACATTGAAAGGGGAAAAAAATCGCGTCGTCGCATCTTTTTTGGAAAAAAACCTGACCAGAACCATTTTTTTGGCCTTATTTCTTGTAGGCTATAACATGGTAGGAGATCTACTTACACAATACAAATACATGTGTACAGAAAATACATTAAAATCATAAACACGAACAACAAACTAATATTGTGTACACCATGATCAATCACGGTAAATCTTTCCACATTTGATGATATTCAAACGAGGCTTAGTAAGTTATCAATAATATAATTAATCTTGCAAAATTGCCTTTTTAAAATTTCTGAGAGATAAGATAAAGTCAATATTCGAAATACTACAAAAACAGCATTATAAGTTGTCATACATGTCTGAATATATGACAATTTATAATGGTCTTTTTTGTGGTATTTCGAATATTGACTTTAACTTATCTCTGAGAAATTTTAAAAATACAATATCATATCATATCATATTATATCATATCATATCATATCATATCATATCATATCATATCATATCATATTATATCACATCATATATCATATCATATCATATCATATCATATCATATCATATATCATATCATATCATATCATATCTGTAAGTTTGTTAGACTTTCATGTCATTTGTCTCTGCATTTGTATCTTTAGCATCATGTATATTTATTTGAAATCGTTTGATGTGTTACATTAATTTATCTCTTGCTTTTATATTTCACTTGCATTTGCTTTCCAATGTTTTATTCAATTATTGTTTTCTTTCCAATCTTAAGTTTTCAATTTCATTCACCTCTTTTTATGAGTGCACGGGGAATGCCAATTTCCAATGCAATTTAAGCAAATGGCAATATAGTTATATTATTCTATTGTATTATTATTATTAACTTTGTTTGTTTTGTTCCACCAAGCAAATATCTTCGAATAATTTTGGTAATTATGTCTGTTGTGTTCAGTAGATTTCTTCCCTTGCGGTGATAATTCGTTTCTGAGATATGTTTGTTTCTTTATTTACCCATACTGGGTGATTAATTTCAAGTTTTGTTGTGATTCCTCTTCTACGTTGACTTTGTAGCCGCTTACAACGATATCTGATAGTATTCGTGATGTACCTTCCTCAGTGGTGATGTACCTTCCTCAGCGGTGATATGCCAATACTGAACATTTTCATATTTATTATGAAACGCCTGCCCTCAGGTTTGACTTTGACCCTATACGTAAAATATCACGTAACCAATGTGTAGCCCATCCGTCTAAACCAATGTAAGGACAATTGCACCATACTCATAGCTCATTTAGTGTGTGTCTTTTATCATGTGTCGGAAACTTAATATGTTGCTCCAAACCAAAAGAGTGTAACAAGTCGTTAAAATGTGTGGCATCATTATTGCTAGGGTCATCGGTATGTATGTTAAAATCCCCAGCAATGACAAGATGGCCTCTTGCGTGAATGATACCTTCAATAACGGTTGCAAATTCATCAAGAAAATCAGTTACTTGTCTACTTACAGCTTTTATGATTCGGAGGTCGATAAATGACAATCAGACGAATTGTCGATGATGCAAGATTCATATTTCCATCTAGTACCTCAAAAGTCTTGAAGGAGGATGTTTTGTTCACACTAAACTTGAGATTTTTCTTGGCAATGACAGCAACACCACCTCCCTTCCGACAAGTATGCGGTATTTGATGAATATTATAGCCATCAATACTCGAAGAGAAACGAGCTTTTATAGTGGCATCGAGTGCGTTAAACCATGTTTCAGTGACGATGAAAATATCAGTACCATTCTGTATAATAGCATCAGCAACAGCTGGTAGTTTCTTGTCAATTGAACGAGCATTCCATAATGTACAAGACAAATGCTTCCTCGAAGGTTTAGGCTGTCTTTTCACCTGAATGAGATTCGAAAAGTTGACTGGAACAGGTGTTGAACCCTGATTATCGCGAAAAAGTTCGTAAGAACCTTAATCTTATAACGTTTCCTTCCAGAGCGTTTCCCTCTAGGTCTTCTTTGATGAATATTCCTATTCAGTCGATTTATAGCGCTCAAAGCAGACCGTAATTGTTGTCTTGGAGACATCGCATATCGTAATGAGAGTAAAGTGTCTCTACTATACCGTAACACAGGCTGCGCCATCTTAGAATTTTCGTGGTGAACAGAAGGGTAAGACGGTGTTGACGAATTCTGGACAGAAACCGATCCGAAACTTACAAACTTGTGCTCAACAGGCGCTACATTACTTATACCAAACCAGTGTCGATGTACCAAGGCAAAAAGTGGATAGTAGATGATCAAAAACGAATCATAAGGGACTACGATACAACAAATATCGGTTTTATTACACGAAAAACGTGATTTTTATTACAAATATCGGCGTCATTACAAATTTCGGCAATTATTACAAATGTCGGTTGTACACGGCGCCCTCAATATGTGTTTTGCCTTCTACATTGGTCAGCAATTAAGTACGCCATATGATCAATTGCTAGACAAATCTTCACTGTGAACTATGAGATCTTTCGGTTATGCTTTGAAAATATCCTCTTTTATAATTAATACAAATTAAACTTACTATAATAGTGGTAAAATAAAGTGGGACTACAGATAATAACAATGCAAAATATGACGCTATACGGTATGTGAAGCTAAGGATGTGCATATCTGTGAATCTCGATAAAATTAATATATTATTAAATAACAACCACTCATAATAAGACATGTCTAGGTCAAGGGCACACGTGAACCCGGTAGTACTGTGTCATATAAGGGTATTACTCAATGACGACTGCATCGTAATCAGAAGGAAGATGATACTGAAAAACACCCCAAAAATTCTTACTCGGTGTGATGGAAATTATTTCAGCCATCGTGACCATGTGTGCACTTTTCTATATCAGTAATGAGAAACACGCCAAATTTTTCGGGCACGCAAAACTATATTATGTAGAGAGGAGACCCTGAGATTAATCGCTGTAACGAGTTAAAGTGACACCAGTAAGTTAGATTGTGGTGCTACAAATTCAAATAATTCTAGTGCAGGGAGGGAGGGAGGGGGAGGCACTGTCAAGATTTATTTTAAATTTCTTTTCACCCGCCTCTTCGAAAATTAACAACGTCAAGAATCAATTCCAGGACCTTTCCAAAGTAAACATTCGTGTCGCATTGACATGTTGTTTGTTTCTGTGTAGGACAGTTGGTCGCCTTCTGTCTAGAGTTTGTCATTGCTTTCTTGTCATTTTAGCCTTTATCGTGTTTCCTAGCTAAACTCATGCGGACTTTGTACAATTAGGGTGAACATGCAGAACAAAGTCTAGATTCACTCTGATCCGTTTTCAACAGAGTTGGAGGTAGACTGGTACAGAAGGAGCCAATCGTATTGCAATGACTTATAAGAGGAAAACAAATGTACAGTCAGCCATGTCTGAAGATCCTTATCAACGAATTTGCTTATTAAACCTTACAAAACTACCCATTTTACAGACATATCCTCCGAAGTTGTTAAAACGTATTTTTTCCTCGGAATTTTTCATTCCACTCCAACAATTATTTTGTACAGGGCTTTTTCCTAACGGAAGGCATTCAATTCTCATCTGGTTTTTAATTGTGTATTCTAACATCATGTCGACTTATCCCTAATTCAATATTAAACTCGGGGTAGACTTCATGTAACATTATTTTGAAAGGGTTCTTCAGTTAAAATTATACTTGAAGACTGAAGTCCGCCTGGGTGACACAAAATCCGTAATGACACCATATACTCTAACTACTAAATTGTCTTTATCTTAAAACTGTTAATATCAAATATTAATTTTATTATCAAATGTCCTGTCAGACTTTAGATTGACCCCGTGACATTCAAACGTTATCTAAATAATGTGACACAATTCATCGATTTCCAGCGAGATAGATTGCTCATTGGCATGTTATATGTCAATATTAAACAACGCTTTAGATTATGGAATCTTATGTGAAACAAATGGATTCACGTCAGAATTTCTATTTAAAGCTGTTCACCTGGCAGTCTAGCCCTATCACATTGGGTAGGTAGGATGTTAAAACAAGCCACAAGGATGGAAAAACATTCCAAGTTGACTTTACAGGTACTTTAATTATTCAGTCATTTTGATTTTATCTCTTCCAATTTGTTTGTGTATGGCAATAAGTGCTACAGTTAGGAAATGTACATGGTTAAATAAATTTTGTAGCTCTTCTCTGCCTAATCAAAAAAAAAATTCTAAGAGCCGCCAAATGAAACGTCAGAATATATTTAGCCACCATTCTGTCATCTACACACTGGAGATTTAAAATTATATGGTACAATGATGCATTAAAATAATAGTAGTGATAACCAACAACTACAATAACAGTCTAAACGAGATTACTGTACAAAAGGATGTGGATTTCACATAATGAAAAGCCAAGATATGGGTAGGTCGGGCCTGTTGAACAGCTGCTTAATGTTTAAGAATTAGAATAATTATATTACAGCGATTAATCAGAGCTTTGTGAGCGAGACAACGACAAACGGCTTTTCGTCAGCATTTCGTTCTCGTTATGACAAAAGCGATTAAGCAACACACGATTTTGATAACCATTTTTAGATGACTAATTTAGGAAATTTAGTAAGGACTCAATTCTCTATCAATAATCCCCTTATCCAAACTCAAACAAAGTACGAGTAACTCGAATTAAAACAGAGGAATAAACATGAACTGGCACCAACAACAATTAGCAGTCTTACAGTCCTCCCTAACCTGATGAACAGCTTATCTAGCTTGGCCATCGAATTTGTCCCTACTTTTTGCAATTTTGTGTTTATAAAAAGAATATCGTTTTTCACCGCAACCTGTCATATAATGAAAACAATTACGACTAGTAGGTCTCAGCTAGAAGCACTGCCCGAATTGGAACTTTTACAGTGGAGACGAGACGATCGCAGCGCGATGTTTTATTTACAGTACCATAGGTATTTCAAGTGTACATTTTTTGCAGGCCACCATGTACTCGCTTAGGTGTTTCTCGTCAGAAATGGCTCACTGACAAGAATTAAAGGTCTCGCGTCAGTTCTTTTTTGATGGCTCGTGGCACAAAACGATGACGCTGTCGTTCTCGTGAGCTCTGCTTAATCTCTCTATTATTATGTAAGACCATATATACACATGTCGTATATCTTATTCATTTTTTTCACTATGACGACGTGACATCTGCGAGCAACTATGACAAATAGGGCTGCGCATTATATTTGCAGGAAACACTTAAAATTTGCTACATTCTGTTTCATGAGGTCTACTTGGTGTGAACCAACAAAGAACCAACCAATCAACCAACCAACCAATCAATCAATCAATCAATCAATCAATCAATCAATCAATCAATCAATCAATCAATCAATCAATCAATCCATCCATCCATCAATCAATCAATCAATCAATCAATCAATCAATCAATCAATCAATCAATCAATCAATCAATCAATCAATCAATCAATCAATCAATCAATCAATCAATTAATTTATTTGGTACCAGTCAAAAAAGTTAATAGATTTTACATTGCAGTATGTGAAGTCCATACTTCACTACTAGTTATATCAAGAACGACTCCAATGATGTGTACAGAGTGCGAAATTGATGGAAAATATAACAATATGTCAACTTTTACTCGAATAATTTTACAAGATGAAGACGTCTGTACACGAACATTGATCGTATAAGAATGCATTAAGTATTTGTCGACAAGTCTCAGATGGTCTCAAATCAATTTGGTGTTAGTCACTTGTTAGAATCATGTTAGTTTATTTAGATAAAACACGACAGACACTAACTGAATACTTGAGATGTAATGTCTCAATAAAACTTGTCTTCAGCCATCAATTCAGTTCAATTCACAAGAGTTGAAGACAAACCTAAGACAGTATCAACGTACAAATAGCCAATGCAAATCACTTTTCAATATTTTACTTATTCAGATCGACTGCATTAATTCAATTAACACAATTGTAAAATGTTTTGTCATTCATTAGGAGGAGGTAATCATATGGTGTTTTTTTTCGTTTTTTTATATTCTGTTTTGAAAATCTAACAAAACTCGAAAGGCTGAAGTCTGTAGAAGAAAGAGTTGACTGGCAGCAGGTATTGATAGAAAATCAGAGGCTACGTAATTGAAAGTCAGTATCAAGCGTTTAACGAGTCGCGGTGTAGACTATTATGCAATCGTTGAGGGCGTCCTGGTACACTAGCTACACTCTATGTACCGATGAAATTATATGACTATAATCAGATGACAGTAATAGCTATGTAGTTTATTTCAAATGCTAAGGCCTCAGCCCATCGCACAAAATATTTTACATAACAGTAGAGAAGAAAATGAACAAAGAACTGAATATCCTTCTACTAATAATTAACGGAAAAATAATTAAAGGTAAAAATATGACAGGGGAGAACATATACATCTATGTTTGCTGAACAAAACTAGTACGAGTGTTGAAAGCTTTATGAACAAAAACTGATAGTTTGTATTGGACTACTTCATTCTTGCATGCCAGTAAGGGAAAACATTTTACTTTCGTGGGGTGAACTCTATATCTTTGAGGAATAAAATCTAGTCTATGGTCGTTCTATAAAGGGCAAAATAATATAAAATGACACTCACCCTTAACAACTGTAAAACCTTGTCTTTTACAATATAGACACACTCTAAGTTCAACAGGAATAGGTGGATTACAATGGCGTCCCACTTCAATTGCTAAATTGTGACTAGAACAACGGAGCTTAGCAAGATCAAATTTAAATTTTATGATTTTAACACATGAGAGGTACAGTTCAGGTTCAAGCATTGACTTAAAATGTACATAACTGCGCATGCGTCGAGAGTCATCAAGTGAGGCTGACCAATCTTGTCTGTAACAATCTTGTAGTCTTTTACAAAACAAATTTTAAAAAGTTTTTGGGTCCCCCACCTGATGTTCAAACCAAACAACCCCGAAACCGTATCTGAATAATAATTCTCTTATCTTTGTTGCCCATGTGATCCTACCAGCAGAGTCTAGATGTTTTAACATTGCGTAACACGCCCTTGGGTAACGAGTATTGTTCATTTGTTCAAGTTTCAGCCAGTAAGAGATACATCGCTTCATATACACACAAGAAAGTGGAAATCTACCACACTCACCCAGAAGTACTTCTGAGTTTACAGATGAGTTCACACCCATAAGAAATCTACAAAATTTGAATTGTACACGTTCAATGATCGGGGTACGGGTATATTCATATCCCTAAATTTCAGCGCCATAGCAGATCACTGGTACAACACACGTGTCAAAAAGCTTAACCGCCTGGATTAGGGGAAGATCGCCTGGTTTTTTGATAACGACTTGAATTTGATAAATAGCCTTATTTCCTTTAGAAGACAGGTTCTCCTTTTTGTGCAATGCTGATTCCAAAATTTATTGACATTTGACCAATCATTAAATTCATGTGAATAACAGTAAATATTGGAATTTGAGAGGTATAGAACTCATCATGCATAGTGATTACAGAAAAAAGAAACTATACGTCATTTATAGTAGAATTACAGTGGAATAGTGTACAACTCCGCTATTGCAAGGCAAGGGACATGACCATTCTTGCCTGCACAGTAATTATCTGGCTAACTATATTTCACGGCTGTAGCTATTCTTTTTTTTATCAGGCAACAGTAATTCAGAGAGAGTGTAAATGACAAGACATGACAGGGAACCTACACGTTTTCATCATTATATTTATGGAGGCTCATCAGCAATACTCACAAGAATACTTGCCCCTGGAGACTTCCATTGATCACAGACAACTAACTTAAGTTATTAGTTGTCTGTGCTTTGACTAAATGTCGGATTTGTCGTCTGTAGTCACTATGTTACCAGGACTGCCACCAACGATGAATATCGCAGTCTAAGATAGAGTTTCAATAGTTTTATATACAACTGTAAAGACACAATTCAATGACATTCTTCTAAGATCATATGAAAATGTACAATGGAAATGAATTATTACTTGTAGGCTATAACATGGTAGGAGATCTAATTACACAATACAAATACATGTGTACAGAAAATACATTAAAATCATAAACACGAACAACAAACTAATATAGTGTACACCATGATCAATCACGGTAAATCTTTCCACATTTGATGATATTCAAACGAGGCTTAGTAAGTTATCAATAATAATAGCAATAATCATTAAAAATCAAACAGCGCCATCAACGTCGTATCATAACAAACTATATTGACATTAATGATTTGACAGTAATTATCATTAGAGGATAGTTAGTCAATGATTGATATGTGTATGGCTTAACAAGATCTTTAGTTCAATCCTACTTTAATATATATAAGTCTAACAAACTTACAGATATGATATGATATGATATGATATGATATTGCCTTTTTAAAATTTCTCAGACATTCGAAATACCACAAAAAAGATCATTATAAATTGTCATATATTCAGAGATTATCATCTCAGGTTCGCCTAGCAAGGTTGTTTTTTGGTATTTGCCTTGTAATGTGTTTTTGTGTGCAGGTTGTTAGTTTTATACACCGCTCGTAAAAAACGTTGTGTCATCTGCATACGAGAAAGAATACAACATCTGACAGAGATCATTTATAAACAATACGAGCAAAAGCGGTCCTAGGACTGATCCTTGCAGTATACCGTTGGAACATGACGTAATGTAATTTGACACTTCTCCATTGTAGTCAGGGCACCAAGGGTGAAATTTGAAAAAAAATTGCCCGGCTTGAAGTACAAATTTTGGCAGTATATTTGGTTAAAGTAACATCTCGGCCTTCAGAAAACTGATGTTGCCTCTCTGGATTCTCTTGCGCAAACTCACAGGAGACGGTTTCCATGTAACATTAATATTATTTTGAAGGATACTAAAACATTAAAAACGTCATATCTCACGACCCAGAAATGACACAACCATGATTAAAGTATGTTTATATATATTTTAGGGGACAGGGAACTAAATGATTACATGACCTTTTCGATTCAAGGTCAGGGTCATAGTCAAAATTTAAGGTCAACTTAATTTGTTGCACTTTTATCGAAATATTCATTGAAACATTTCTGTATACTTCCGTCAGATATGACTGGTAAAGCTGTAAGTCGGTCAGAAAATGACCAAACATACAATCTTTCAGAAAAACGTGAAAAAAGTGTATATGCAGTTGTTTTGTAGCAAAAAGCTGTTACCAAGACAACTGCTGTCAATATCCCCAATTATACCAAAGTGTTAATATACTAACCTGAAAGTGCTATTGACATGATGTAAGTGTTTGTATATAGGGTTTTGGGGACTGATTACATGATCCTTTCGATCCAAGGTCAAGGTCATTGTCAAAATTCAAGGTCATCTTATTTTTTTGTAATTATTAAAATGCCGTCGGAATCTTTTCTATAGCTAACATCAGACATGATCTTTACAGATGAAAATCGCTCAGAAAATAGCAAATTATATAGTCTTTCAGGAAAAATACAACAAAGGCATATACTGAGCTGCTTTTATTACAAACTTCTGTTACTAAGACAACTGGTATCAAGATCACCAAAATATGAAGGTACTGAATATCGCAGCGTACCGAAGTGCTACATATATGATGCAAGTGTCTATATATTGGTTTTATGGGACGGGCAGTACTCTCATCACATGATTCTTTCGATCCAAGGTCAAGGTCAAAGTCTAATTACAAGGTCAACTCAATTTGCCAGTTTTATCGAAACACCCACATAGGTTTTTTGCTATAAACTACTGCAGACATCGGATAGGAAATCAGATAGCAAATTATATAGGCTGTCATAAATTTTGTAGCAAAGGCATATTTAGGGTCAGTTTACTATGGGTAAGGGAATTGTCTAAGGGGTTCTGAAAAGGAATGACGCCTGTAAAACCAAGTACTATAAAGATAGCTACTCCTACTTTATTTACATCTAACAAAACCCTACAGATCATACAGAAATGAAGGTTTCCCTACATTCCATATATATTGGCTCGAATTTGATATTGACCTTCATTTGTTTGGTCAATTAGAAACAATATAGGATTGGTTAGTAGATAATGTTTAGACTTGAGATTAACTAATTTGACGTAACTTGATTGGTTATGTAAATTGCAGTCAGGATCCTACATTTGACTCAAGCTCGGTGTATATTCAAGCTCAGTGTATATTTCATTCCCGATACTTACTTACAAAATTTTGTAACCAGGACTAAAGTCGAGATACATAATTATGTAAAAAACGAAAATGGTGTATTTCCCAAGGTCTCAAAGCTCTACTGGCAACTCACTCAATACGTATACGGTTTTAGCTAAAAGGTGATCACTTCGCATTTTGAGGCTTTACATGTATACTGTTAAAGGAATTTTAACAATGCTTCTCCTGCTGTTGCGTCTAGATAGTATATGTGGTGTCCATCGATTTTAGTCTATTAAAGGACGTTGTTTTCATATTTTATTTCTTTTTACAGGTATTTCAGACGGATTATGCACGAGAAATCATTCATCTTTCTGATAAGTTACATTTCTTTAATTTTTGTTGGGAACTTTTATGTGGAATGAATGCCAACCCTTTACCAAGTGCTTTTATTTTATATTAAAGCTATTTCATTTTTTGGCAAGGCGACATGTTATTGACAATTTTGATATTCGTGGTACAGATTAAGTTAATTGTCAGTATTTTCAATTTCCTGGGTATTCATCTTTCACATCGACTGTCTTGGCAAACAAATACCGAACACCTCATAAAGAAAGCACAACAGCGTCTTTATTTTCTAAGACGTTTAAAGAAATTTGAAATGAGTCGTGGTTGTATTTTAGTCAATTTTTGCCGCATTGTCATTGAGAGTGTGGTTTAACAACATCACCTACGATGAGTTGTTGCACTTGAGAGAGTCGTCAGGACAGTAAAGGAGTGTAAAAACGAAATCAGAACGTTTTAGAAAGAGCTTTTATCCATCTGCGAATCGCATTTTAAACCAGTCCTAGGATATTTTACCATTTGTTTTAGTTTCATGTTATTTGTCTCTGCATTTGTATCTTTAGAATCATGTGTATTTGAAATCGTTTGATGTTTTACATTAATTTATCTCTTGCTTTTATATTTCACTTGCATTTGCCTTCCAATGTTTTATTCAATTATTGTTTTCTTTCCAATCTTTAGTTTTAAATTTCATTCACCTCTTTTTATGAGTGCACGGGGAAAGCCAATTTCCAATGCAGTTTAAGCAAATGGCAATACAGTTATATATTATTCTATTGTATTATTATTATTAACTTTGTTTGTTTTGTTCCACCAAGCAAATATCTTTGAATAATTTTTGTAATTATGTCTGTTGTGTTCAGTAGATTTCTTCCCTTGCGGTGATAATTCGTTTCTGAGATATGTTTGTTTCTTTATTTACCCATACTGGGTGATTAATTTCAAGTTTGTTTGTGACTCCTCTTCTACGTTGACTTTGTAGCCGCTTACAACGATATCTGATAGGATTCGTTATGTACCTTCCTCAGCGGTGATATGCCAATACTGAACATGTTCATATTACTGTACCCCCAACCTGAAACGCCTGCCCTGAGGTTTGACTGTGACCCTATACGTAAAATATCACGTAACCAATGTGTAGCCTATCCCTCAAAACCAATGTAAGGACAATTGCACCATACTCATAGCTCAATTAGTCCCCAAGATATACATTGTAAAACAACAATACAACTATTTGAGAATTATTCAAGATATCAAATCAGTTGACGTCCTAACAAAATGATCTTAGCTCGGTAATTTCATTTGTATAATTTCAAAGCAACGTCCAATTAATATATGTTTGTCATAACGTTTCTATAATGACCTTTTAGCAGCATATAACATTATCTTTTAATTGTAATTATTGCCCGTTCCCTAAAACCCATGTACAGACACTTTGATCAAATCTATAGCATTTGGGGACCTTGAGATCTTCAGTATTGTCTTATTTTTCACAATTCCGGATCTTTATGTCAGTTGTCTTGGTAACAGTAATTTGTAATAAAGCATCTCCAAATAGGCTTTTACTGTATTTTTCCTGCAAGTCTATATCATTTGCTATTTTTATGATTGATCTTCAGCAATAACAACTATGCCTGATGTTTGTTATATAAAACTTTCTGCCAGGGGTTTAATAAAAATATACAAAAAATAAGATGACCTTGAATTTTCACTACAAATGCTCACTACAATGCTCTCCAATTTCCATGCCGTAAATTCTGACCTCAGCCTTAGTGAAGGCACTTTTAATAATAAACCACACTTTTTCTTCTAACCTCTACCTTATCCCCTCTTTAATGGTGCTCTATCAATTCTGAATGATATCGATTCAGAATTTAGAATGCTGAGAGATTAATAAGTATGCGGAGAGGGTAGATTATTCACTTATTGTGACAACTTGATAGCTGGGAATGGAAACTGATGGGTGGGGATATGCTAGTATATAAGGGGTGGTATGTATATGCGTACAGTTTGAACACTCCCTAAATCTATCTCAAAATCAATATGGAAGAAATTAAATAGTTTACAGCAACATCTCAAGTGTGGTTTTTATAATGTGGATTGATTAATTGCAATGGTTGCGTCTGGTCATATTCAATCAGTGCACTGCAAACAATATTAATACATCAACACACAACTCAGGGTTGGGATTACATCACTTATACCATGGTATATACATAAACCCTTTAAACCGGACAACAGTACACAACTCGGGGTTGGGATCACATCACTTACCATGGTATACACATAAACAACTCTTTAAACAGGACAACAATACACTACACATAGTTGGGATCACACAACATTTACCATGGCACACATAGACACTACTTTTTAAACCGGACAACTGCCATCTTGTCAACGTTCCATGCTATACATTGTTCTGATATGCACCAAACACCACGTTCATACAATTCATGTATAGTAATCCCTGTGTAATGTCAACACAACACGATCACCTGCATACAATATTTGGATACAGAAAAGAACACAGAAGTCATCGATATTTAGCAATTGGACTTCAAATTTGGAATATTTATTTTCTAACTAAGAAAACAAGGATATGTGACACTTCACTTTACGGTCTACGGAAGAGAAAATCACAGAAAAGCTATAAGCATTCTACAAAATAATTCGTTATCCCCACAATTTGCTCACTGGTAATTTCATGTCAATTCGCTCACAAAGTAAATTTACATGTTTTGTGAGATTTATGAAATATTAAGGTGAACATTTTGAAAGTTAACAGTAATTTAAAATGCTAAGACATTCTTCAAAGGTACGCCGTACATAGTAGAATTATCAATTACAGGTCACTGACCTCTAAACTAGCACGTGTATCGTATCATCAGATTAATATAACATTATCACAAAAATGAATAAAAATGTCATTCTAGACATGGACGATTTCTAATTATGAAATACAGTGAAATACGTATATACCACCCTACGAAGTTAAACCTGGTTGTCATATAAACACAATTTTGAAAACCAAAAAAGAGAATGACACATCAAATGATAAATAACAAAAATCATAAAGAAAATACATCACAGTCCACTTCAGAGTCAGACATTGTAAATAGTTGAACGTACTATGACACTATATAGAGACCTATTCAGTCATAATATGAAGCCCGTGTCGGAGAATAGCGCCACCAACGTTGTAGCATAGCTGATCTTATCGAAATGAATATTTTCCAGACTTACAAATTTTTGTATTTAGTAAAGCTGTCAACTCCGAGTCAAATACCTGTCACGTAAATATGATGCAGTGGGGGGGGGGGGGTCAATATGTTTTAGAATTAAGTGATGGGGTCAGCCTGTTTTGGTTTCACAGCGAGGGGCGTCAATGACTTTTCGTCGGCCCGATGTAAAAATCCACCCCCCCCCCCAGTAGAAAGTGACCGGTCCCTTACTTTCGCATTGTTTAGATCCGTGATGACCTCGTCTATACTCGGTGTAATGTGTCGTTTTCGTGCTGCAGTTTTATTTGGTTGTCGCATGTCAATACAAATACACATGTCGTCTTGGTGATCTGCTTTATGTACAGCCACAATTTTACTTGCCCATGGAGTTGGATTATCCTGTTATTCTAGCCTTCTCCAATTTAGTCTAATTATTAATTGAACGCAGTTTTCGTTCAAAACGTTTGGGAAAGTGAAATAGTATACATGTACACCTATGCGTTTGAGTCACACTGGTCTCACCGAGTCGTTTGACTTAGTAAGTGTTCATATTTCCGGACCTTCGAGTAAGTTGGCATAGTTACGTATAAGTTTATTATATTGAGCGATATTGTTCTGTCATTGTTTTACGGATGTTTGATGGCTCAGGAAAGGTCCACCGATTTGATTATTAATTTTGACAACTTAAACTTCGACTTGATATAGTATAACGTTTGTCTTCTGAATGTGTGCTTCAAGTGAGTTTTCACTCTTGTATGGATGAACTAACCTGTTAGAACGTCGAATATTTTATTAATCTGTCAGAATCATAAAGTCGTGTTCTTTGAGAACGTTGACTGATGCGTAAGTGTCGATTATAAATTTGACAGTTTTGACGGTACCTTGAATAGTGACATTCACTGTCTGATGTTGGATTTTAGTCATGAAAGTCATAAACATGTTGAGTGTTGTTGTTGAATAGATCTTGATTAGGCCTAACAAAAACAATTGTGTGGTTCCGATTACACTCTGTGTTAGAATAGATGAAGTAGGTATTTTTTTTCATTTTTTTTATATATTCGTTTTTCATATGTGAATGTCTAGTTCAGGTAGTTATATTTTCCGCTGTTTAGCAAATGATCTATGTGTTACATGGTTTCTTCTCATCAGATGTAGTCATTACAGATTGGAAAAACAGTTTTATTTTGTCTTTTTAAGTTGATTTCCCTAGCCACTATTTCTTGCAAGACTTCACAATTTTCGCGATTTCATTCAGAATCAGCGTGAAAAACTAGGTGGGGTTGCGTAACCGGAAGCAAACAATATTTTTTAGGCCTTACAAGTACTTGTCATTCATACCTGTCGATAATTGTGTCCCCCATTTTTTAAAACGCATACTACAATACCCAGAGATGTAAAAAGGGGTATGATCTACACTTATATCCAAAGAAGGTTGTTCCAACACATGTACAGGTAAACTAGAATGTGTGGCATATCACTGAAGTGGACGTCTCGATGTCTGGTTCTAGATTTAATAACCACTATGATTTAAGAGCAGGGTCAAATATAACTCCTTGCAGAACTATGGAATATTATTATGGTCTTGCCGTTGTTCGTATATCCATCAATAGCAAGTGTGGGAATGTAGAGCAATAGTCACAGCGTGGTTCATATTTACCTATCAGAAGCAGGTAGCTCTTTTCATGATGTCGTTATAAATCGAATGGTTTATAGAATCGTAATGTTAAATCTGGCCTTGTATTGATACGCCGGTAATGTAACTCCGTATTGCTTGTCGATAGTATTGACACGCCGTTTCAAACTCATTCAACTTGTTATACATATCACCTATCTTGACAAATACATCTTTGGTGTATGAGTCACTTTGTAAAAGTCTTTGATTACACGTTTTACCGCTTCCTTCCCCCACAGGTACTCAATGCCAAGTTTCACTGTTTGCTCGGTGAATTTAATGGCATTGGCAGTGGCTTTCAGATAGTTATCGTACACGAAAGCAGCAGTATAACACGCACATGACTTTGAACGTGGATCATTACTTGTTTTAATCACTGACATATATGTTTCTATCGCTTCTAAATATTTTCCTTGATACTGTTGTATGGCGGCAATGCGTAAAGAAGCTCTTACGAACACTCCATCAGCACATTGTATTGCACGGTTGTAATATTCATTAGCTGTCACTAAATCCTCACTACAGCTTTGTTTACCACTCTCCACGTCATGTTTATATTTCATTATGTGTATGTCTCCCATTCCAACGAGGTAATCTGGAGTATCTGGTATTGTCTCAATTGTTTTGTCGTAGTATTCAACTGCTTTGTCAAACACCTTCATTTTATAGTACACATCACCAGCACACTGTAACACCCATGGAGATTTAGGATTTATACGGAGAGCTTCGTGTATTTCACGCTTTGCCTCATCAATGTTTAACTCCATTAATATCACACCAAAGAAGTTCTAGCATAGCTATGATTAGGATTGATTTCCAGTACTCTCTTTAAAGATATTTTGCATTCCTTCATTGATAAAATATACTCCACATCTGTGGTCGCATACATCCTGCCACTGCGGTAAAATTGCAAAATACTTTTCAAGACTAGCCAATCTGGTTTGTTCGGGAAGACACTTAATGCCCTCTTAAAACTATCTATACCTTCATTACACGTTTTCTTTACAAAATACGTAAAAGCGGTACCCTTGTGACCGTAGACGAACGCTTTCTGTTTCTCGGTCAGTTTACCACTCCCAAGCTGCTCTATTTCGTGCAATATTTCCCTAACCTTATCAACCTCACCTAACGTGTGATAAATCCAGGCTTTATCAGCTAGAATAACTAACTTATCACCCAGTGGTCCATCCTTATCATCACTGCTTTCAAGTTCTTTCTGGTTATCACGGAGTGCTTTGTCAAACCATGATAAGGCAGCCATTGGATCTCTTTGCTCTGGAGGTCTAAGTTCTGATACCTGTAGATAACCCATCATGGCTGTATGTGGTGTTGGACTTAGTTCTGGGTGGTATGTTGTCTCCTTATATCCGCAAACACCATTCTATTAATCAAATACAATTGTACAATCATAGAGCAACACCACAAACATAAACGCTGATCTGTTCAATACTATTTAGCATTTATCTGAATAATTTATGGACCAAAAATGTGTACTCTGGCACTCTATTGGCGACTACAAAAATATATTGACGTACTTTCAAATGTAAAATGCGTGATGATATGCGGAACATTTTTTCCCGATAGTCCTTCCCTTTTCATTTTTTCGAGTGACGTCACGCCTTAAGTAATGACGGCTCCCTAAAGGCGAAGTAATATAACGAGATCTATGTAACAAATCACATCTTCATCAACCCAAAGGACTCGAATTTAAGTACCGTGGAAATGGTTTTGTTCTGAAAAGACGCTTTACCAATACAGTTACACAGTTGTCCCTTGTTTCTTTTAGAAGCGAATGTACACAAGAGGTACATACTATCTAACATATAAATAAATAAATAAATAAATAAATAAATAAATAAATAAATAAATATCACACATTTACCTTATATGATTTATTACATTCCTCTTCCAACTTCCATGTAAAGTGACAAGGTAGACTCATCAATATTTCTCGTTCAGATTTCTTTGTTGATTTGATATCCAACGTGAATGTGAAATCTAAACATAAAACAAGATATGTAATTTACATCTTAATAATTATTTATATCTCTTTGTGAGACAATGTCTTATTACATAGTACATGCAAATCACTAACATTCCAATACGTGTGAGGAAAAAAATATTAAACGTCTTCAAATACGCGATGCAACTCGAACAGCTTCATAACAAGTACACTCATTGTCACGTATTCGTCTACGCAGGGTTATCACAGAGAAACTGTTTCTTTTCTGACAACAGGAAGCATACCTTCTCAATGGCATTCAAACCGCAAACAACAATATACTCTCTTGTATTTTGAAGACAGTGTAGATTGGGGTGGAAATTGCGATGTCACGGTGATTACATTTGTTATGACTGACAATATTATATATAAATAATGTAAATAAGGAATTAATTACAAAAAATACTAAAAAATAACCTTCTATCATTGGATCAGTTGTTTTCCGGTCACTTTCACTCAGATCCGGATGACCTATGTGTTTAAGTTCACTTATCTGCTGACGTAATGATTCATTTTCACGTTTTATCCTTGAGTAGTGTTCAGCGATTATGTCGTCTGATTTATCTTGTTGGCTTACAACTGACTTCATGGCTTTCATTTCCTTCTGAAGTATGTCTTGTTCCATCTGTGTACACTTCAACATCTTCTCAGTCTCACTATGTTCTCCCCACAAATAGCTAAAAACGGAAAGATATTGATCGCGGGAGAGTAGTCTTAACACTGAGGGCGCACTTCTTATTAGCACGTCAGGACTTAAATGTTGAGGTTTCAAAGGTAGGTCGACTGCTTTATCCTCCATAAGGTTGAGTAGATCTGATAAGATAAATAGTGATAAGGTGTATAAACATCCCATAATATACGACTATTTATAGTTTGTTATCGTCATTTGTTTGTTATTTTATGTTATTGTAGTGCTACAAATTCATGAACCAGAGAAAATTATGCAACTATGTTTGCGATCAAGGCATAATCTCGTTTGTATTCGCGTAGAAAAAGAAATAAAAGAAAAAGTCGTGAATTCAACTGTCATTCAGAAATGATTGCATACCATTTGTACTGTATTTATAACTATCGCCATCTTTGACACGAATAGAAGATGATTGATCGTCATCTAAGATGAGAAGTCTTTGGATACCAAGGGCAGACAGAATCTCTGGTTTTTCAGATATCAACATTGACAACTGTTGAGATCGTTGCAGCTCCAATAGCATTGTGATTGTAGTAGTCATTGCTGCAGCTTCTTCATCTGGTTCAGTCACCACCGTTTGACAGCTTCCAAGTAGTTTTGATAAACCAAGTCTCATGGCATCGTCTTTGTACAGAGTATTGTCGAGTTGAATTGCTACCGTATCAAATGTAGATGTAGTATCTAAGAAAGATGGAGACGATGATTATATTAGGTGACATAGAACTATATTCCGTCGAACTTGTTTTAAAATAATTGTACCTTGAAGTAACACAAAACTGACAGTGTTTTAAATCATGTAGTGAATATTGATTGTACCATCGTATTGTCCGCTTCCTGATTTAGCCAATACAATATATCTACAGAGACCGAAAATAGTGTCAGAAGTTGAGAACCGTTATTGAGATATATTGTCTGATCGTAAAATGTGCTCACATGTCGCGAAAACAGATGACTGAGTGGTAGCGACATAACATTGACAACCGTTAAGTGACACGATTTTATTAAATGAAAGGTTAAAAGGTTGGTTGAATGCAAATAAATATGAATGTATTAATTCAGGACAGGTGATAGTTCACAGTGACCTTGAAATCGTCAAGCTCACGCTTTCTTTGTTGGTTCGATATAACCTCACTAAAATGATTAATTTTGAAATTATACTTCTACTTGGCTGTGAGAGGCATTTCGAAATGTATATTCGAATTTTAGTTAGTTTCACGACACGCCTCGCCGTACTGTACAATTTATTTACAGCTTCAGGCTTTATAAAACCGGGTCCATTTGTGACAGCAGTCTCTAAATTTGAAGAATATGACGCTCAAATTGAAGTTTTTCCTTCAATTTTTACGCTTCATATACATGTAAACTATTAGGGAACCTTCAATAAGGGATCTGATTTCATTAGTTTTGCACTGTTTTTATTTTGCCATTCCATCATTGTATTACTACCAGAGCGACATCCACCCCCCACCACTTGCAACATTATTCCATAATATCAAAACATACAATTGAAATCGCCACTGATAGACCATATCATGTGGTGAATCCTGACACCACCATAACCTTATTAACGAACTCAAGATACAGTGGGAAGATCATCCCTCATACCAAGAAGTTTAACACATTTCTCCAGTTCTTATCAGCCTACATTGGTTACCAGTTCGTTTCAGGATTGATTACAAAATTTTACTCTACATATAAAGCTCTCCATGGCTTAACTCCAGAGTACATTTGTGATTTTCTCCAGCCATACACACCGAGTCGCACTCTACGTTCTACAAAAACAAGAATCTTCTTGCAACAACAAATTACAGACAAGTCACCTATATGGAGGTCGTTCATTCTCATACATCGCCCCCAAACTATGGAACTCTTTACCACTTGACATTCGCCAAGCCTCCAGCCTGGATTGTTTCAAAACAAAAGTGAAGACTTATTTGTTCACCCATAGACCCTACAAGTGTAGGGCCCATGGGTCACCAAAGCCTATATGGTGCACTGTAGCCATTCATCGCTACTGAACAGAACATTGCTCTGGAAATCGTTGCTATGCAAATTTCGATCGATTGATTGATAAATTAGCAGAGGAGTGTGTGTCACAAGAGAGAGGGGTGGAGTGGGGAAGGGTAGGCTTTAAAAAATTAAGGATATTGCAGTAAAGCAAGATGTTGACCTCTGTTCAGGATATGTCAGTAAATCAACGTTAGAACGCCCTTCTAATCTTCAAGGGCCTGAAGCTCTGCCGATTAGATCCAAGTAAAGGGATTTGATTAATGAACTTTGTCTCCGCACACATTCACTGTAATGGCAATCGTGGGAACTAATGGATGTCATTAAAAGTATCAACGCGATGACAGCGGTGGAGGTTTTATCATTTATTGTCAGACTAGGAACCCTTTTCACTTATGACAAAATTGAATCCAATATGTTTTTTGAAAAAATGAACACGGGAAAAGGTAAACTTTTACAGATTGGGGAATTGCGCAAGGACACACTGTTAAGGTGACAGGGTGTACTTGATCCCGCTGTAAATTATTACTGAAGGTTACCTTATATACTTTATCGAAATACACATATATTCTGGCAACATTTTAAAAAAGTATTCCAACAAATGTATAGTGGTCTACATTGCTCTTGTTGACTATATCGATTCACTTCAATCATTCAGGAGGCAAGCAAGAAAGTGCACAAAAAACGTTCCCCAAACATAAGAATATATTTTATAGGGAAAATAGACCTGGTTATAATTAGCTCCCAGCCGATGCATTCGGTTCGGTACTTTCTCTATATAAATATATATAGAAACAAGCATGACATACCTGCACGTTTATCTTCCTGAGCTGTATCATTATGGATTTCTGGCACTGGTCTGGATAACGCACAAACGTGTGACACTTCTACCCCACACGCATCACATATTTTGGGAAGTTCGTCGTTGCCTTGGTAACCTTGTGATGGAAGACATTATTTGTTTACAAGAAAAACTCACATTTTACGTATAATACAAGTGAGTTATGTATTGGAATACAGTTATAAATTAATCTAAATATTACCTATTTTTTTACTGATTTAAAATTCGTATATATGAATTACAATAACAAACTTAACTGTGAAGATTATACAGAACAGATGCTATTGTTACATATGTCTGTCTCTAGGCTTGTGGGGAGTGTCCTGGTTAATATAGACAGCATAGTAAATACCACACGTAGGTGTTGTACTGTTGACGGACACAGCAAAACGTGAATCACGTGGTAATTGCACACTACATCAAGAAAATAGTAAGCCAGGATATCATGCACGGGTCGGTTTGGTCTATGACATATAGACACCTATCGTTCATGGAGTATATACAATTTACTGTACTGTTAATGTTATGGCTGTCTCATCTGCCTTCTTTTATTCTACACATAAAATCCCAACCTGACTGCATTGTATATTCTATATGGAGTGTACAGTTACTAATATGGTATGCAATAATGTTTTAGTATATTTGTTAAAATTGTTCTAAGAACACAAGTTGTTTTTATTTGTAGCCATTGTATTAAATGACCATGAACAACAGTCATACATATACAACAATTGTGTTACAATGTGTATCAATCATCCTTTGCAAGAGACTGTCGCAACGTTTGTATGTTTCAGACTGTCTATTATAAAGTGGTGACAGATTTAGTAAAGTTTACTGGCCCAGGATCAGAAACCTTAAGTTGACTGGTCATACATTTTGACAAGATGTGGAAAGCAGAAGCATGTTTGCTCGCATATAGTTATTAGTTAAGTAGTAAATTAGCATGATATGTTTCGACAGACGACTGGAAAGTGGGTCAACAACTTGGTTGAATTTGCATATTTAATGAAGGACGTCTGGTGGCAATTGTGGTCATCCAATCATGTATAACATCCGAGTTGCTTTGACGCTTATAAAAGGGACTATTTTTGACAGTTATGGGATCTGATCTCCAGAGTTTTATCTAAGATGAACCTACAACGTTGCTGTTTGATTCCAGTATGGGGAATTTCTGAACTCTTTTATTTGCTTGGAAACTCAATGTTTTGCCGCGACCGTGAATAATGCATAGTGTGGAACTGTACATTACAACAGTGAACAATCGTCAGTGTCGTCTACGATTTGTGTGCTGCAGCATACGCAGTGCGTTCAACGTATGTGCATCGATACGAGACAAACAAAGCTTTACATGGAACATTGTGAATAGTTTTATTTGCCACAACCAGCCATAAGTAATGTTCTAGTATACTCTATGTTTATATATTTTTTTTCGTACAAGCAATCTTGCTGTACAAAGTGTTGTAATTTTTTTTATCTAGATACAAATTTGACAAGTTCAAGTTAAATCTGTCACATCTGTGTGTATGTTCTTTCTTATTTCTTCAGTGATCGTGGACCCTCCCCAGCCTGTACTTTATGAAAACCTGGCTTTCATGACACTGTCGAATCTGCACACCCAACCTACTTTTGCTGTAACTGTATTTCAACACAGAAATCTTTTTCACTGTGTAACGTTCCAAAAGAGAGCTTTTAAAATATATTAGATACACCTGAGCTCAATGTGGAAAGTAGCTATATATTATATCACCGTCGATATGCAAACAACAACAACAACAACAACAACAACAACAACAACAACAAATAAAATGCAATGGCTACACTACCTTCTTTGAAATATCTCAACCTCAACAGAGCTCGTCGATATATCCGTGATGGTAGAGTAACCCGTAAGGACACTGTGGATACACTGCATCCCTGAAGTCGTTGTTCAGTTAAGATGTCATCCTCAAAGGACTTAGCGAGACGTCCTTCAACGTACTCATGCCACAAGTTCTGTAGTGATTCCGATGTCTCACAGTCTAGTATAACCCAGAGACTGCCTGGTTTGATGAGTTCAATGGTGATAGGGCCTAACCTTGCCAGCAGTTCTTGTACACGTGGAAGGTCGTCTGGGTGTTTTATTTCACGCATCACGATGTCTGATATCTGCCTGTGAATTTGAGATGGTGCTCCATTCCCCGACAGCGATGGTTGTAGGGTTGAGTCGACCTCCATAACCTCTATCAGAATTTTGATTAATCCTGTATCAAATTAAAAAAAGTACACACAAAGTTACACAATATACTCAAGTTCATATATAATAGCGATATTCAATACAAAATAACAAACATGAAAGTAAATTTTGGATTTTGAAGATGTTCATACTGAATATCATGATGTAACTCTTTCCGTTCGTTCCTGAAAAGGTGTGAAAATTCCCGCGTTGGATGTTCATTGAAGTTTAAATAGAGCATTCATATGCTTATAAAGGTGTCTAGCTTCAAAAGTCACATTTGTCTTTTGCCGGTATATAGCTCTATTTTCCTGTCATTTTGAATTTATATTGATATCGATGACTTTCTTTCCGACCGAGTGCATTTGATTTCCCTCTATCTTTATCGGCCAGTGTAAAGTTTGACTGTATAATGTGGGAATGAATACCTTATTCACACACTTTATTGGTGACTTTTCAATTTTAACAAATTTAAATTTGTGTGTGACTATTTCTCGTTGCAGAAAATTCCAACGTTTATTCTGAGTGATCACTAGGTAGAAACTTGACTTAAATTTGGCTCAAGGTCAAAAGGACCAAGTGAAAAAATTATTTGAATTTGTTATTTTCTAAAATTTACAAATTTCCCAAAAGCCCCAATGATATTTTCCGATAGTTTGCTGTTTCTTCTACTATATGCCATCAAACTTTGTCCTGGTTAAAGAAAGATAGTAAAGAAAAAAGTGTAATTTAAATTTGACTTGGGGTCGTAAGGTCCTTCTTCTTTTCTTGGAGTTAGGCCATTATGACACTAACCCCTTCATTTGTAGACACTGCAGTAACCTAAATATGTAATTATCTTTACAATTTTATTTCTGTTAAATCCGATGATGATTGAGTCGAGTACTAACAGTGGAAATTACAAATTCTATTATAGTTATTCACTTAATGAAAATGTAATGCTTGAAGTTGTGAAACATACCTATCTTAGTCATAGTACTTATAGCATGAACATCTTCTGGACCGCCACTGTCATTCCCATCACCACCTGTATCGTGATATTTTTTATGATCACCATTTTTCTCTGTCTGTTGTTCTGAACTAGTGGTAAGTGATTGCTGGAAGTCATTTCTAGGATCACAGTCATCTTGAACAACAGTGTCTAGATTGAAATAAACAACAAGTGAAAATTATTTCCAAAGAGAGATAACAATGCATTTAAATGTAGGTCCACGACTTTTAAATTGTTTTTTTATAAAAAAATATAGCATGATGTTATCTTTAATATTAATATTTTTATACTTTTTTTTTACATTAAACAAATAAATAATCCTAGACGCGCGTATGAAATATACATGAAGATACGAGATAAGACATCAAATCAAACAAATGACAAACTAGTAACACATGCATATAGGTAGTGTAATTATTCAAATACGAATTGAATATTTGTAGTTCTAGGTGAACCTGTTGGCAATACAAACAAATGAGAGGAACGTTGATATACCTGACGAGGTTATTGTGATAGGTTCCTTAATCAAGCAAGACATAGACCACTCCTTAAACTTCCTCTTAGACTCAGCAATCACACCATCTTGTGCTGATTTCTTGAGTTCGTCTTTGAGGGAGTTTGCTTGTTTACACGATACGTTGTATCTCACAAAGTTACACAATATACTCAAGTTCATATATAATAGCGATATTCAATACAAAATAACAAACATGAAAGTAAATTTTGGATTTTGAAGATGTTCATACTGAATATCATGATGTAACTCTTTCCGTTCGTTCCTGAAAAGGTGTGAAAATTCCCGCGTTGGATGTTCATTGAAGTTTAAATAGAGCATTCATATGCTTATAAAGGTGTCTAGCTTCAAAAGTCACATTTGTCTTTTGCCGGTATATAGCTCTATTTTCCTGTCATTTTGAATTTATATTGATATCGATGACTTTCTTTCCGACCGAGTGCATTTGATTTCCCTCTATCTTTATCGGCCAGTGTAAAGTTTGACTGTATAATGTGGGAATGAATACCTTATTCACACACTTTATTGGTGACTTTTCAATTTTAACAAATTTAAATTTGTGTGTGACTATTTCTCGTTGCAGAAAATTCCAACGTTTATTCTGAGTGATCACTAGGTAGAAACTTGACTTAAATTTGGCTCAAGGTCAAAAGGACCAAGTGAAAAAATTATTTGAATTTGTTATTTTCTAAAATTTACAAATTTCCCAAAAGCCCCAATGATATTTTCCGATAGTTTGCTGTTTCTTCTACTATATGCCATCAAACTTTGTCCTGGTTAAAGAAAGATAGTAAAGAAAAAAGTGTAATTTAAATTTGACTTGGGGTCGTAAGGTCCTTCTTCTTTTCTTGGAGTTAGGCCATTATGACACTAACCCCTTCATTTGTAGACACTGCAGTAACCTAAATATGTAATTATCTTTACAATTTTATTTCTGTTAAATCCGATGATGATTGAGTCGAGTACTAACAGTGGAAATTACAAATTCTATTATAGTTATTCACTTAATGAAAATGTAATGCTTGAAGTTGTGAAACATACCTATCTTAGTCATAGTACTTATAGCATGAACATCTTCTGGACCGCCACTGTCATTCCCATCACCACCTGTATCGTGATATTTTTTATGATCACCATTTTTCTCTGTCTGTTGTTCTGAACTAGTGGTAAGTGATTGCTGGAAGTCATTTCTAGGATCACAGTCATCTTGAACAACAGTGTCTAGATTGAAATAAACAACAAGTGAAAATTATTTCCAAAGAGAGATAACAATGCATTTAAATGTAGGTCCACGACTTTTAAATTGTTTTTTTATAAAAAAATATAGCATGATGTTATCTTTAATATTAATATTTTTATACTTTTTTTTTTACATTAAACAAATAAATAATCCTAGACGCGCGTATGAAATATACATGAAGATACGAGATAAGACATCAAATCAAACAAATGACAAACTAGTAACACATGCATATAGGTAGTGTAATTATTCAAATACGAATTGAATATTTGTAGTTCTAGGTGAACCTGTTGGCAATACAAACAAATGAGAGGAACGTTGATATACCTGACGAGGTTGTTGTGATAGGTTCCTTAATCAAGCAAGACATAGACCACTCCTTAAACTTCCTCTTAGACTCAGCAATCACACCATCTTGTGCTGATTTCTTGAGTTCGTCTTTGAGGGAGTTTGCTTGTTTACACGATACGTTGTATCTCTTTAGAGATCTCATGATTTTTTCTTCCCATTTATCACTTGCATCTTCTTGTGATTCTGCTGGTCCGATATCACAGGCTATGGAATTGTGCAGTGGAAAGTGTTTGTCTATCAATGTACCCATACCGGTAGATTTGTGTATTAAGGTTGGAATTCCTGCTGCAATGGCCATAAGACTAATCATGCCAAATGGATCCTGCTTTGAACAGAATGCAACCAAGAGATTACATTGCTGTAAATCAGTCTGTATCTGGTCCGGCGACGATATCGGTGGATGAGGAACAATAGTAAGGTGGCCTGCCTTTCCCTTCTTTTCTAAATATTCCTTGCACTCTGTATGTGATTCTCCTGAAATGCCTCTTAACTTCCATACTAGTTGAACGTCATCATATTTATAGTATTTGACTACTTTTCCCATCACAATTGCTGCAACATCAAACTCTTTGAGATAATCGATGCTGGATATGCCATCTAATGAGAGAACCTCTATTCTATTCTCCACTGAAGACGAATGGTAATGGAAATTAATGAACTCTTCTCCAAGCCAAGGTACATATTCAAGTGGAGTTTTATCTTCAAGCATAATGAATTTTCTTTCATAGTGTTCGAACACATTTGACCCCAGATGCAAGAGAGTTTTGGAGTTCTTGGCGTACTGCAATGCATCTTTCTCTTTGACCTGCAGAGCAGTTGATATGAGCCCCATTTCTTCAGGAATGTCATGAAAAAATGGGACAAAATCTGCACTAGGGAAAAGCTCTTCTTGAAAGGTCATAGCCTCATCGGCCGTTCCAGATGTAGTGGAGACATAACCAAAGATTTGATAAATTGGGCCGCATTGCTTGGCATGTTCAAAACATTCACAAGGTAACATCAATGCATCACCCAATGATATTCTCTTCTTAGGGTGTACTTTCGGTAAAATCAGATGGACATTGTGTTGTAGTGCATCATCCACTTCTGTCTGCGATGCTTCTAGAACAGTACAGTAGACTCGGTGTCCACATTTAGCCAGGTTTATCAAAAGCTCTTTCTGTATCAGAAAAGGGGCTACACCATACCTGTTTGGCCACCATTCTCTACCAATGACTAGTGCAGCTCCAGTATTTGATGCCATGCCAATCACCTAGAGATACAAATAAATAGTAAATTTTACAATAGGCCTATGAATAAATTAATCAATAGCATGGAGATATTATGACAATTATCTCTGTCTTATCTGTAATTGGTTTTTGACATATTTTATTCTTTTTAGTAGCTATTTTATAATGAATTAAGCACGTCAATCATTAAAATCATATTAGGTCACAAGGCAATATGTGGTCACTGGAACTAATCTCAAGGTGTACAGAACACAAGAAGACAAAGAGGAATGGCGAGGCTGGTCATCAATTGCGTTATTAATACAGAAGCACGGTTAATTCTGCTGTATTTTTGCGAGCTCCTTTTCTCATTTACTAACACAAAATGACTCTTGTTGCAGTTAATTTCAATGGCTACATAACATCTACCCGTGCTAAATATTGTGTTCGAGATATCCTGAACTGTGGTACAGATTTACCACTCCTCGACCAGTTAATTTGTTACATGACTAAAAAAGTTCCAATTGCCCAACACTATGACATTAAATATACATTCATTTTTGGCTTCACCAAAACAATTGAAGGAAATAATTAAGTTCCCCTTTCTTTTCGTCACCTAGATAGTGACATAACCTTCTTTCATCAAAAGAAGGTTAAGAAAAACAAAGACCAAAAACAACCACTATACGAAAAGTCAAATTTACCTGCCTTTACCCAAGCTTTACCCTACCTGTGACCAGCCTTGTCAAGGGGTAGTACAAGACGAAGTAACATGTTTGACTGTTTACAGCCCCCAGGGGAGAGATCAGAGGGGTAAATTAAGTAAAAGGTGTCACTTCGTCTCATACTCACCACATTTACACATCCTCTGCTAAAGATGTACCCTGGTTGAAAGACATGGTCAAATATGACTTTTCGTATAGTGAAGAACAACAACAACAACAACATCAATGACAACAACAACAAAATACCAGCAAAAGGACAGAGGCAAGAAATGTTCACCACTGTGTAGGTACTTAGTCAAACTCTCATAATTTGTGGGGAGACGTTGAACTAAAATCTTTCAAATCACCATCTTCCGGATCCGGGGCAAACCGGACTAGCCAATGGAAATAACAGAAAAGCGTAAATTGTGTCGGAATCGAAGGCTTGCTGACATAGTCATGTCCAACAACAAACGTATCATATTTGAGTACACTACTCACGTGAAAGCTCGTACATTGTTATCTAAAGGAAGTGTCAATCAAAACTAACGTCAACATCTTTGTCTGTCTTCACATTGGAGTTAGAGAATATGTCAGTCAGAGTCTACACTGTGACATATAAATTACTTGCAAGTTCGACCTTCAAAATTGCCGGTAAAATGGCGGTAAATGTGAAATTTCACCATTTATATACTAGTAAATGTAGAATGTCACCTGCTGAATGCCAATATTTATGATTTCACTGGCATTGGCACAGTTTTCATCGGCATGTTCCTAGGCTGCTCGGACAATTTAACAAAGTAAAAACAAGATGGTATGAAGTTATGTAGGCAAAATCTCCAGCATGATTGCCTGCATGATTGCCTGCATGATTATGGCCAACCACTAATGTAATAATGGGAAGCTTTTATAGAAAGTTGTAGCATAGATCTCACGGTGAGCATGTTTAAGGCCAAGAAAAAAATAATTGTTTCCTGGTGAGTTTGCATCACTTAAATATCGATTGGAATCCTGTTGGCTGGATTCTGTCACTGTATTCTGATGTTCCATCTCCACTGGAATACAGTGTCTTCATTCTACATGGATTCTGGTAGTCTTCACTATGTATTGTGAAGAATTCTGCTGGATACTACCAGTATCCATAACAGTATAAAGCACAATACAACGTGTATTCTGCGTTCATTTCACACAGTGTAAGAATGCACATTTCAAATTCGATATAGTTTGCTACATACATACATCAGGCATAACAAACTGCATATAGCTTCTAACAAGCTTTGTGATGTAGCTTTTAGTTTTAGTGACTCACTTGGATAATTAATGATTTTCAGTAAGTAGGCTATACTCCTTTCAAATTCAACACAATTTGGTACATACTTCAAACATAACTAATTATATATCTTATGTTGCATTCCAACAATTATTGTGTGTAAACATGAAAATATAAAGATTTTGCCCTTACAGAAGGCATTCAGTTTAAATCTCGTGATGACTCTTTTTGTGTACCAGCTTGTACTTGCACCTTTAGCACAACTGGTGCCGAAAACGGTGTGAATGTTCGAGCGAGAGTCAAAATCAATTTGGGTGTCCAAAATGTGCAGGGTCAAAAGTTATTTTTTATAAAATAGTAGTTAACTTCTGTGGGAGGCATATATTTTTACTGGTAGAGCATAATTACCCCCAAAAGGCCCCAACACAATGTGTGAATGTTGATGATTTCCACCAGTGGTAGTTTATAGAGCCTGTAGCAACGTGATAACCCTAAGGCATATCAGATTTACTCAAATGGATTGCAAGTGTTCTTTATTAGGTCATAGGTCGTACACCGACCATACTGTACATATGGCCAACAATTTATGAGCAGCTTCAGTATCTATTGCACACTGGTGATGTTATGACGTGCATGACTTTGTCTTTGATTTCTCTTACTGGATAAAATGACCAGAGTTAAACTGAATGGCTTCAGTAAGGGTAAAGCCTTTAGATTTTCACTCTTACATATGATAATATTTGGACTACAACAGAACGCATGCAATTAGTCATGATTCAAGTATGTACAAAATTAGATTGTATATGAAGTGTGGATTTTGAAGATACAGCCTAATTACTGAAATTGGAGCAAATGAGTCATAAAAACTAAAAGTACATAACAAAGCATTCTGGAAGCTGTGCACTTTGGTATGGTTTGGTTTGTGTATGTTGTAATGTATATTGAATTTGAAATGTACATTCTTAAACTTTAGCCTAATTACTGAAAATCATTATTTATGCAAATGTCAAATGAGTCATTAAAACCAAAAGCTAAACAAATTTTATATGGGCCATGTGCTTTGTTATCATCACTGTTTATACCAAATTATGTTGTGTTTGGAGTGAGCATTCTTAAGGCATAGCTTAATTACTGAAAATTATTAATTATGCAAATGACTCATTAAAACTAAAAGCTACATCAACAAGCTTTTTTCATGACAAGTACCCTGTGTCATGTTTGAAGTATGCAGCAAATTATATTGAATTTGAAGCATGAAATTTCAAGATAAAATCAAATAACCAGAACAATTATTTATGCAAATTTACCATTACTATTCATGGAATGCTTTCAACAAACAAATCACTTCTAGCCACTACCCTAAGGAATAACAATGCTGAAGTTATCTGCGAAAACGAATTGGTAAACGTATTGAAAAACGTAAACGTAAACGTATTCGGGTAACTGACCTCAACTGACCTTTTTCAGTTCAAATTTCGAAAACAACTTTTAAATCGTAAATGTTAATAAACAGTATTGTACTTTTATCGTAATGACTATGACTAAATCATTTTAATAATGTAGACAATTCACTAAAAGATGATTCCTTTAATGAGTTATTATGAAAGCAAGTTATTTTTTCATTGATTGGAGGAAAGATCATTTAAACACACAATCATTTGTCCTGTCGACATTCGTCGTCGTGTGTTGAATTTGTTTACATGATGGAAACGTTGTTTAATAAGGAATTAGTCTCGAAAGAAGTTTACCGACCGTCCAAGTTGGAAGGTTAGGAATATTGGGAGTAGGATATGAATTGAAAATGAAAATTCAATTCTTATATTACTAAAATCACACAATCAGAGATAGATGTATTACAATGGCAATGTCACTTATAAAGTGACATTGATTATGTAGATTTCCGCCCCCACATCCTCTCAACCACTTTCTTGACTTTATTTGAATAATTATTGCTTGTGTGGCTTCCGTGCAAAGTTTATAATTAATTACTTCTAGAGACTTTCCACCTGGCTCTCATGATATTTAGGGAGTGTCCAGATTTTACTTCCAGGGGGACGCTGGAGGATTTCCAAGTCCTTGTGTGTATGTATGTATGTATGTATGTATGTATGTATGTATGTATGTATGTACGTACGTACGTACGTACGTACGTATGTATGTATGTATGCATGCATACATGCATGCATGCATGCATGTGTGTATGTATGTATGTATGTATGTATGTATGTATGTATGTATGTATGTATGCGTGTATGTATGTATGCGTGTATGTATGCATGCATGCATGCATGCAGGCATGCATGTATGTATGTATGTATGTATGTATGTATGTATGTATGTATGTATGTATGTATGTATGTATGCATGTATGCATGTATGTATGTATGTATGTATGTATGTATGTATGTGTGTGTGTATGTATGTATGTATGTATGTATGTATGTATGTATTGTGCTAGTTGTTATACTTTGATAGACAAGTTTTACTTCTATTTCGAGTATTAGGGGATTTCACTTGGCAAAAATATCAGATCAAAACATTGGGAACAGCAACAGAAAAAATGAGAAAACAAGAAATATAATGACTATGACTGGTTGAAGTTGTTCTTGAATGGAACTCATGAAAAAATGAAAGTGAAAGCGTTAGATAAATATCTTGGTGAGCATTGATTACCAAAACACAGTAAATTAAAAAGAGAAAAATTAGACATAATATCCACTCACATAATAGGAACACCAGAATTTAGATCTAAAAATATGACTGCAAATGAAATTAAAACTAATATCAATGGTATGAGTGAAACAGATAGTTGTGACTCTGAGACTGAAAGTGACACTTCTGTAATGCGTGTTCTAGGCAGTGGTGGAGACAATTGTGATACTGATAGCTCAGAAAATTCATGTACTGATGATAACACTGATAGTGATTGTGATGAAACAAGTCTTGCACATCCTCAGTGACAAGTTACTTTGAGAAGTGCCAGAATTGCAGATCGATTGATATTACATTAAATAATCGTTATTTTTTTTCATGACCCCGCCTAAAAAAATTGTGAATTTTTTTTAGCCACCCTCTAATTTTTCCTGTGAAAAATTCAGTGATGCCCTGTACAACCGACATTTGTAATAATTGCCGAAATTTGTAATAACGCCGATATTTGTAATAAAAATCACGTTTTTCGTGTAATAAAACCGACATTTGTAATAATTGCCGAAATTTGTAATAATTTCTATGAACGACAAATGTAATAAAAATTGCCGATATTTGTAATAAATTTCAGAAAAAAAATGTAATAAAATTGCCGAAATTTGTAATAAAAAATTACATTAAGGAGGGTCCTTGCTTTCACACTAAAACATGGGTTATCCAAATAAAGAAATACAAGATCGCAAAAACATCACGTCAAACGAAAGTGGATTTAACAAGCATTAATTGAATTGGTTAATATAATAATTAATTGAACAATTAAACAAGTTATTATTATTTCAATCAATCCGCATATATGTATGTATGTATGTATGTATGTATGTATGTACATGTATGTATGTATGTATGTATGTATGTATGTATGTATGTATGGTATGTTATGAGGAAGTTTAAGAATGATTGAACAAACAAACGAACGAATTAACGAACAAAGAAATGAATGAATGAATGAATGAATGAATGAATGAATGAATGAATGAATGAATGAACGAACGAACGAACAAATTAATTAATGGATGGTTGGATGGATGGATGGATGAATGAATGAATGAATGAATGAATGAATGAATGAATGAATGAATGAATGAATGAATGTACACTGTGTAATTCGTAGCGGAGTTTTGTTATATTTTGCAAGCTGCCGTGGATACTGAGCAATTCGACAGAATATATTAGAAAATATGTGTTCGCATGACATTTACATGAAATTTGTGAGATTTGTCGCCACTGATGTGTATCGATTTGACTTATACTATCAATGTTTGAGTACAGCATCCCCCTTCCATATCATTACAGTGATTTTCTATTCTTCATTAATCTATTCAATTTTAGTGGCGTTTTCGAGGATGTGCATGGTTTAGTGAGCTGTGCACTATGGGTAGTAGTTCATCATTTGAAATCTGATAGGGAAGGGATTTCAGGGATAGTTGACCAGTGGAGCCGGGAATGAGTTCATGAGTTCTGATTTATTTAGATGAAGGACAGAAAAAAGGGGAGAATAACGTCTCCCCAATCCCTTTCTCTAAAATAATGAAATCTTATCTCCATTTCAATTAAATCATTATTTTGTGTATTTCAATTTTGAACTTGTAGAATGTTTTATAATAGCACAACCAAATGTTGTTGTGGCCACTATATATAACATTGCAACTTGTTTTGTATATTTACAGAGACTTGTACCAATTACGAATATACTTGTAATAAAGTTGTTGAAAACTTGTAACAAAATTGCCGACCTTTGTAATAAACTAACGATAATTGTAATAAAATTGCCGACATTTGTAATAAACTGACGACATTTGTAATAAAATTGCCGACATTTGTAATAAACTGACGACATTTGTAATAAAATTGACGACATTTGTAATAAACTAACAACATTTGTAATAAAATTGACGACATTTGTAATAAACTAACGACAATTGTAATAAAATTGCCGACATTTGTAATATAACGTTGCCGGCATTTGTAATAACTTATTAACGACATTTGTAATAAAATTGCCGACATTTGTAATAACATTGCCGACATTTTTAATAAACTAACGACATTTGTAATAAAATTGCCGACATTTGTAATAAACTAACGACATTTGTAATAAAATTGACGACATTTGTAATAAACTAACGACATTTGTAATAAAATTGCCGACATTTGTAATAAAATTGCCGATATTTGTAATAAACTAACGACATTTGTAATAAAATTGACGACATTTTTAATAAACTAACGACATTTGTAATAACATTGCCGACATTTGTAACACAATTGCCGACATTTGAAACGACATTTGAAGTAAAACTGACAGTAAAAATTTACAAAATAAGTGCCTCATCTTCACCAATCCTAGATTTCAACAAATTAAACACCTGGATCTAAGAAACTTTATAAAAATTCCCTGTGTAAGAACTTATTCTACAAGTTAAGCCAGGGAAGTTTTGCGCCGGTATTTAGCACCAAAAATTGATACAGAACTATATTGTTATGTATTTACTTCTATGATTCAAATCCAAAATTCTTCCTTTATATATCAGAGTTTATCGTTGGTTGGCCTGTCATAGGTTTGTGTTAATAAAACCACCAGGCAAATATTGGCAAGCGATTGTTTCTTTTTATACATTTAAGTACAATTAGTTCACAGACCAACAATAATCGAACCTGGAAACTGGTATGTGTGTCGCTAGACTTTGGTGAGATATAGTGATATACAGTATCCATAACACCAAGTGTCCGTAACGTATGATGTCTGAAATATTCGCCTTTATGCATATTAATCTCTTCACACTCACGGACAAGAATATGTCCCTGTAGACTTATTGATATACTAACTAATTTGTTTTTAAAAAATACTCATACCAATTACTTCTCAAGCCATTATGAAGCTTTCAATTTTTGCCCCCAAATGCACTCTAAATTGGTTGTGAAATCGCCGTTTCTAAGATTTCTAGAGAAATCAGTTTGTTGGTAGACAACCGACCAGCTAACCAACCAACCAACCAACACTTTGTCCGCAATGATTAAAATATATACATTCGATCATACAACCACGAAGTGTTGATCAAGTGATGGATTGATGATGCTAGTTCGTATATTCACTCATCACTCAGAAGCCTTCACAATCACAAACAACTCATACATTCGCCGCTTGTACACTAGAGAAAGTAAGATTTAAGAACTAGATAAAATCAGGTTAGAAAACAGATTGAAATTACTTTTTAGCTACCCTCCATACGCCCGTCTTTCCATCCCTCCGTCAGTCAGTCAGCCAGTCAGTCAGTCAGTCAGTCAGTCAACCAACCGACCAGCCAACCAACCAACCAGCCAACCAACCAACCAACCGACAAGTTATCTTTTGACAAAGTCAATTTAACAACACGTCCACCAATGATCAAAATTTACATTCGTTCAATAAAGCACGACGTGTTCATCAAGTGAATTATGATTTGAACTGATGGGTTGGTACATGAGTACTGCTGGGTATATAATGTAGGTACTAGTAGGTAAGTAAGTAGCTAGGTAGATAAGTAGACTTATTATTGACTGACTGATTGATTGATTGATTGATTGATTGATTGATTGATTGATTGATTGACAAAGACTCAAAGATCCAAGTGGCTGACATAATTGTTGTAAATTAATTCTAGGAAGCCTGTAATGACGATATTTTAAATCCTTTCTAAGTTTAGAATGAGTAACTCCATTTCTTTGAAAGTCAGAGAGGAACCCCCTTAACCTTTTTTTTATTACAAATTTCGGCCGGTTTATTACACATTTTTTTTCTGAAATTTATTACAAATATCGGCAATTTTTATTACAATTGTCGTTCACAGAATTTATTACAAATGTCGTCAGTTTATTACAAATATCGGCAATTTATTACAAATGTCGGCAATTTTATTACAAATTTCAGTTTATTACAAATTTCGGTAATTATTACAAATGTCGGTTGTACAATGCCCCCCCCCCCCGAAAATCCTCCGGACCCCCCTGGAAGTAAAATATGGTCACTCCCTTACATACATACATACATCCATGTGACATTGCAATCTTTTCCTTGTGTCTTGTGTATGATTCATATTTATTTGCGACAAAAATATTAATTGTTGGAAAAAGTTGCCAGAGATGTTACAAAAGAATACGTAAAAATCCTAGTATATACTGAGGTACGAAGACTTCGCTACTTCAGATCTCATCAGACGCATAAGCTATCATCAGTCCATTGACGAATACGTGACGGGGCGCTGATCGCATATATTCCAGAACTAAAGTTGTACTAACTTACGACCTATGTACATATACGATTCCTAACCTTCCAACGTGGGGTCGTCTCAGACCACTAAAAAGAGGTCTGGGGGGTCGGTAAACTTCTTTTGTGACTAATTCCTTTTTAAACAACGTTTCCATCATGTAAACAAATTCACGAATGTCAACAGGACAAATGTTTGTGTGTTTATGATCTTTCCTCCAATCAATGAAAATATAACTCGCTTTCATAATAACTCATAAAAGGAATAATCTTTTAGTGAATTGTCTACATTATTAAAATGATTTAGTCACAGTCATTACGATAAAAGTACAATACTGTTTATTAACATTTACGATTTAAAAGTTGTTTTCGAAATTTGAACTGAAAAAGGTCAGTTGCGGTCAGTTACCCGAACCCGTTTACGATTACGTTTTTGAATGTGTTTTTCAATTCGTTTTTGCAGACAACTTCAGCATCGTAAGGAATAAGTATGCCAAATTTCATTTCAATTCAGCCAGCCGTGTTTTTAAGAAAACGATGCTGCAGACAGACAGACAGACAGACAGACAGACAGACAGACACAGACACACAGACGTTTCATCCTTAATATAAAATATAACCTTCCCTTACAGAAGCTATAAATCACTATCTACTGTTATGAAGTTTCTAAAATTATATTGTGGAATGTTCAAGAAGGAGAAATATCAAATGACACTTACTATACAACGAAGCGTTCATTACATGACGTAGTAAGCCAAACTATGACATCCATCAGCAGACTGAGTCGACAAGTGGCGATGAATGGACGTCCGTCTGTACTATATTGTTTAGAAAGCTTCTGTAAAACAAAGAAAGATAACATTTGTGAGGAATGAATCGAAGTCGGTGACTATATTCATTGTATCATGTCAACGATCTATACCGTGTCCGCATAAATTTGAATACATACTCGATGTCTTCCGATTCTCCAATGTAAAATGAACGATCGAAATCTGCAATTTGATATCCTGTTTCTACATAAACTACAGTATCGTGTATATTTAGAAAATTATCAGTATTGGCATGATGAATCCTCAGTGATGGTAACCCACAAACGATGCCGTCACAACTTCTACACGTATATAACAAGTATTTCGGCTGTCTAGGAGAATATATCTTGAATGGAATATCGAGCAGATGCATAAAAAGCATATGTACATTGATACGATGCACAGACGAATGTTTAAACTATGCACCCGACTATCTTTCAAACGAGGGTGATATACAGAAAAGACACTCTGTGTGATTTCATGTTCATGTTCATGTTCACCGTGATTTATCAATGCAAAGACAAGCCCTGGAAATATGTGCTCAGAGAACCTGACACAGCATCCTCGCTTCAACCATGTTCCTCCCATAGGGAAACAACGAGACTACAAGTTTATGATTTTCAAGTACAAAAACTTTAAAGACCCACTTCAATGTTTTCAAGAGAAATACATTTTGTAAAGAGACTAAATTACTTCCAAGGATTACACGAAACGTGCTTATTATCTAATCTGTTGTAATTTATCCCAAATATCCCTTTTCACACGAAAAACGTGCGACTGTGCAGCAATATCTGGACGTTTCGATTAGAAATGTGTTACTGTCCTATGTTACTGTCAACACTACGCACAAACTTAAAAAAATATGTGTCACAGACATCGAAGATCATCTAAAAATGTCTGTCATCTATACATTACAATATCTTAAAACATGTCGTATATATTCATCGTCACAAGTACGCTCATTTACCACAGTCATGTAACTATATGATACTGGCTATTTGTCTTGTATACAATCGCTAATTTATAGTAATACTTTGTCACATGATATAAATCATTCCGATTTTAACTTCACTCGCAGCAATTTGCCTCTCTTTCTATCTCTCCATCGTTACCCAGCCAATCCATCAAAAGATGTATAGCATGTAAACGTGGTATAATTCTTTTGAGCGTTCAAATTATAACGGGGCTGCGCATTAATAAAAATATGATGCATGACCTATTCTTCAACTTTTTGCTGTAAAACTTGGTGAAATTGTATAAAATCTGAAGATTTTTTGTCATGAAATATAACCGAAAATGGAAGTAAATATAAACAACGTTGGATGTAATTCATACTGAAGTTAATTCGTAGTAGCGATGTATGAATGTTGGGGGGGGGGGGGGTGTGGCTTGCACGAGGATCTCACTCTACATAATACCATGGACCTCGAGACATAGAAAACTGCCTTTTTTCCCATCAAAATCTACCATTTTTACCTTATCATACCTGATGTATAACCTGTCTTACGGAAGTATATGTGTGTCTGTCTGTGTCCTCGTTTTCTAAGAAAATGGCTGGCTTATTTCAAATAAAATTTAGTGGCTTATTTCAAATAAAATTTAGTGCATATATTTTCTAGGATTGTGGCTGGTACTGAGTTTGTTTTAGTAAACATTCCATGAATATTAGTGACAATTTATATAATTAACAGTTTTCGGGAAATAGGCGATACCTTAATAATCCATGCTTGAATTCAATATAATTTGGTCCATTGATGGTAACCAAGGTCATGTGCGGTATACAGTTTGATAATAAAGCTTTTAGTTTTAATGACTGATGGAATTTGAAATGTGCATTCTTAAACGCATAACTCCCAGTGCCTGGCACCCTATTTTGCATATGACTGGCTGTATCTTTTGGAGGTGGAGAACATTGACACGGATCACCAAAATATAAACATTCCCTATAGCTTTTCACACATATCAGTGCCGTGCTAATGCTTATACTATTAATTGCCATTACACAATAACTATAATTTGCTACATACATTAACCATAACAAAGTGCATGGCTTCTAACAAGCTTTGTGATGTAGCTTTTACTTTTACTTTTAGTGAGTCACTTGGATAATTAATGATTTTCAGTAATTAGGCTATACTCTCTTCAAAATCAACACAATTTGGTACATACTTCAAACATAACTAATTATATATCTTATGTTGCATTCCAACAATTAGTGTGTGTAGGCATGAAAATATAAAGATTTTGCCCTTATAGAAGGCATTCAGTTTAAATCTGGTGATGACTCTTTTTGTGCACCAGCTTGTACTTGCTCCTGTAGCACAACTGGTGCCGAAAATGGTGTGAATGTACGAGCTGTAGTTAGAGCTGGAGTCAAAATCAATTTTATAATATAGTAGTTACAACTTCCTTGAGAGGCATATATATTTACTGGTAGAGCATAATTACCCCAAAAAGGCCCCAACACAATGTGGGAATGTTTATATTTTCCACCAGTGAAGCTTGGCAGCATGATAGCCCTAAGGCATATCAGATTTACTCAAATGGATTGCAAGTGTTCTTTATTAGGTCATAGGTCGTACACCGACCATACTATACATATGACCAACAATTTACGACCAGCACCAGTGTTCATCACGTCGATGTTATGACATGCATGACTTTGTCTTTGAGTTCACATACTGGATAGAATGACTAGATTTAAACTGAAAGGCGTCCGTGAGGGCACATTCTTTAGATTTTCGCTCTTTCAAAGTATCACACAATAATTGTTGTAATGTAAAAGAACATATGCAATTAGACATGCTTCAAGTATGCAAAAATTATATTTTATTTGAAGTATGCATTTTGTAGATATATTAAACCTAATTACTGAAATGGGTGCAAATGAGTCGTTGTAAATTATATTGAATTTGAAACGTGCATTCTTAAAATTTTGCCTAAGTACTGAAAACTATTAATTATGCAAATGAATCATTAAAACCAAAAGCTAAATTATCAAACTTTGTATGGCCCATGGACTTTGTTATCGTCAATGTACTAAACTATGCAAATGACTCAATAAAACTAAGCATTACATCAATTAGCTTTATGAGACAGGGGCACCCTGGTATCATGAATTACAGAACAACATTACAGAAATTGAACTTGCATTCTTTACATGTAGCCTAATTTATGAAAATTATCAATTATGCAAATAACTCATTCAAACTGAAAACTACATCAACAAGTTTTACAGGACAAGTGCCCTTTGTTAAGTTTAGCATGTACCACATTGCAATGAATTTGAAAAATGCATTCCTAAGATATAGCCTATTTACCGAAAACAATTAATGATGCAAATTGATCATTAATATTCATGGGATGTTTGCCAACACCTAATCCGTTCTAGCCAGTATGCGAAAGAATACGTGCACCAAATTTCGTTTCAATTGAGGCAGTCGTTTTTGAGAAAACTATTACACAGACAGACAGACAGACTTTTCATCCCTATGGCCAGAAAAAAAAAAAAAGGTGTTCAAAGGTGTTCAACCGGCCCTACCCATTTTTTTTTGGCATTTCAATTTTTTTTGGTGATGGTCAATATATCCTCATGCAGGCTTCACATGTCAGTAAAATGCACACAATTATGGAGATCTCTTTATATTTTCTTAATAGTACTTGTAACAATATACATCATTTCCAAATTATATAATATCTTATACAGTGCTACCGGTTTACTTCGCTCTGATAATGCACATAAGTGTGAATTGAGATTAGACTAAGCTGTTGCATATCCAACGTATAGGTTAAGAGCAAAAATTGACGACCATGTTATACCTCTAAATAGCCTCCTACATTGTCATATTTTCAAGAACGTTTTCATCTTTGGAGGCGTCATTTTCCAATCAGTAGCAATCAAGGTGATAATTGTCTCTCTTTCAAAACAAGATGGACGGTGGCTGGCTAAGTACCTCCCTGTATACGTTAGAGTTCATTATGAGATCTCCTTATGTATGTGAAATCCACATCCTTTGTAAAGTTCTCTCCTTTGGACTGTTATTGTAGTTTTTTATCACTATTATTTTAATACATCATTGTACCATATAATTTGATATCTCCACTGTAGTGTAGGTGACAGAAGGGGTGGCTAAAATAATTCTGGAGTTTCATTTGGCTGGTCTTAGCATTTTTTGAGAGGAGGAGCTACACAATTTGTTTAACAATAATTGTGTACATTTCCAAAGTGTAGAACTGATGGAAATCGATTGCCAGAGACAAATTGCAAGAGATAAAATGAAAATGACTGAATAAGTACTATATAAACTCAACTTGAAATGTTTTGACATCATTATATACGATTTGTTTCAACATCCTTGTCCAACATTGTACAGAAAAAATCGACCTACCTACCCAATTTGATGAGTTAGGTTGCCCATTAAACAGCTTTAAAAAGGATTTCTGGCCTTATAAAAAAATATCACCTTCCCTCACGGAAGCTAAAAATCACTATCTGCTCTTCTGAAGTGTCTGGAATTGCTATGGTAGAGTGTTCAAGAATGAGAAATATGGAATAAAACTTACTATACAACGAGGCGTTCAATACATGACGTAATTAGCCAAACTTAGAAATATGACATCCATCAGTCGACAAATGGCGTTGATTGGGCGTCCGTCTGTATATATTGTTCAGAAAGCTTCTATGAAACAACGAAAGATACATTTGTGAAAGAATTGATGTCGGTGACTGTCTTCATTGTAATTATCAACGATCTTTACAGTGTCCGCATAAATTTGAATACATACCCGACGTCTAAGGAATTTCCAATGTGAAATGAACGATCGAAATCTGCAATTCGATATCCTGTTTTCTACACAAACTACAGTATAGTGTATATTTAGAAACTTACCAGTATTGATATGATGAATTTTCGGTGATGGTAACTCATAAACGATGCCCTCTCAACTTGCTAAACGTATATAGCAATGCAAGTATTTCGCACGTCTAGGAGAATCGCTCTTGAATGGAATAAGTCGAGCGGGTGTATATAAAGCGTATGTGCGTTCATACGGTGCGCAGACCAGAGCGTATGTGCGTTCATACGATGCGCAGACCAGAGGAGGCTGGAAGGGTCTCACGTGACACCCATGTGACCGTTTCGCGATAGAGCATACGCTGATGACCTCGGTGAGTACCTCATTCTTTTATCCGTTTTATTCCCATTTGCGTCATTAGTCTTTCGTTCAGACAATCACTATTTTTTGAAATGACCATTACAAGTGTCATGCAACATGGAAATCGTGTTTTCAGTATGTTTAGTGTATCTAAAACGAACACAAACTTTGGTACTCGACAAGTCAATGTTATAGATATCTACATTTCCGGGGTTTTCACCTCGGTCGTTTTAACACAAAATTATGTTTCTATGTATGCTTTTGTCACTTTTCTATTAATTACCGTCATGAATTTCATGGTTCTGCAGGGATCTTCCCAATACCCCACTTTATAATGTGCGTAAATTGTCAGTACTTTTTGTTGAATTTCGATGTTTTCAAGATGGCGACCCATCGTGCGTGCATATAACACGCAAAGTGGCTTGGCCATTGACGGCTGTCCTACACTTGCTGGCCGGACGTGTTTATTGACACTCTCGTGTCGTGCATTGATCGTTACACGTAACACTAATCCAATTGTCAGCATTTCCTCTTGTATCCTTAAAATTTTGTCCTTTTCACTCTTATCAAGACGTCGACATTTTTCTGTTTATTTTCAGATTCGTCGCTATCGCTAGTCGATTTGCTGTGCCAAATCTGGACTTTCTTCTGTTCTTCATGTTACATTTTGTCTGGTATTAAACCATCTCTGTGTTGCCTTCTATAAATGTGTCTTGCTTGTGAGAAAAAGACCTGAATGTAATTTAACGTAAACCTCTTTCCTACCCCCTGATGATAGCTAAAGAAATAATTTAGCTTACATCTTACAAAAAATTGATGTACAACAACGTCATGTATTACAAATTTGTATGATAAACAATTGAGACCTCCAAGGCCTATTTTATGTCAAAGCTTTAATATGTTCAGAAAGCACTCGTATTACGGATCCACATAGTGAATATTTTCCTCTTCACATGGCTTTCATGCCAGTCACTCAAAATATCAAATCTCGCCATTCCAGCTCATAATTTCATATATTACATCTACCTTGCTAGTTATATAATATTTCGCAATGCTTATATGATCAAAAATACTCATCATACGTTACCACAATTTGCGTAGCCTGAGCACATTTTGTGACATGTATGTTGCCAGACGAGCAAAACCATGTCGGATTAAAATATGCGAAACTGAGAGACTCGCACAATGTGTGGCAATATATAACTTCATAATACAAAGGCCGAAGTCTTGTTGTGGTTGTATTTATTTATTTATTTATTTATTTATTTATTTATTTATTTATTTATTTATTTATTTATTTATTTATTTATTTATTTATTTATTTATTTATTTATTTATTTATTTATTTATTTATTTATTCATTCATTCATTCATTCATTCATTCATTCATTCATTCATTCATTCATTCATTCATTCATTCATTCATTTATTTATTTATTTATTTATTTATTTATTTATTTATTTATTTATTTATTTATTTTATTTTTTTGAGCAAATGTTTGTATTTTGGAAGGTAGACATCTAACGTTTTAGTCAGCTAGACTGAATAAAGTTGAGGAGCTGTACTTGGGACACTGCACTCAAAAATACGACCTGCTTAGCCGAGCTGCCTTCATTCTGGTGTCACTATTATACACGATTGCAGGGTGATATCGAATTTGCAAGTTACATGTTACTTGAAAATATCTCAAACATGTGCGAAATCATATACCCTTTCGTGTAGGGTCAATGATGAAATTGGGTGTGCACGGTGATTTAAATTACAGTAGTAGTTGAGCAAGTTGTGAGAAACTCGCCTGTTTGCATCGTCACGTCACATCACTTGTCAAAGGAGGTCACCTTCGATTCCGGGGCTGATCACCCACTTTCTACCGAAAATCTTGAGTAGACCTTGTCTATTTCTAACTATAGCCATTTAAAATTACACAAGAATCCATCTCTTTTGCAAAATTTTGTAAATTTTGGGCGAAACTACAAACCGGCGAAAAACCGGACCGAAATTTCGGCGGGGTCAAGTATTCTTCACGAAAAATCACAGTATTCCTATCAATAATTCCAAAATCGATTCTACTAGCACGGAGGGAGAAATATCAGTCGAAATGTTCGCTTTTATAGTATCCATTATGATGAATTATTGTGAAAGTTACGGCGAGTTGATGCCCCAAACCAGGGGGGGACGATGCCCAGTCTAGTCGTTAAACCATATTTGGAAGTGCTCATTTACATATATTTTAGCATATCATTAGTATGCGGAATATCTTTCCACCAATGGCAAGTCGACATTTACGTTCCATTCACGAATTTAGCGCCTTTTGTTATGAAAATACCGAGGTTTTCTCTTTCACATGCAAATTACAAAATGATCGCAGAGTTTGGGGGGTTTCCCGTCCAAATATTCATAAAATTCACGTATTACATTATCTTTATTGAAATTAAAAAAAAAACTGACCAGGGAGTTTTTTTGTTATTGAACTTTGTATTAGATACATGAGATAATGTTGGCGGGCTACCGTGAGCTGACGACCACTCAAACGAAAGCAGCGCGAAATAAAAAAAATTGACGATCGCTCGCGTTCTCATGGTTACACACGTACACACATATTCAGTGAGTGACAGCGCTAGTAGTAGTAGTTGTACATCTTACAGTGTTGCACCTGCCTTTTCATTCCATCATGCCCAAGATAGTAATAAAGAAGATGTATGCAGTTGGCATGTACCATTATAGGGGTACGTTATCGACGTCGAAGACTTACTATCTTCATCGTGAACAAACCAATGTTCATGACTGTAATGCCGCCGCAGTGGTCGAGAATGATAGAGGACCGGCACCACAAGTTCTCGGTCACTTGAAGAGGGACTGTGCTCGATTACTTTCAAGAGTAATCGATGCACGTCTTTCTTCAAATGGCCGATACTACGTCAAAGTCAAAGGCCGTTCCTTCTTTCACTCCCGACGACTCGGCGTCGTACAAGAATGCAACATTGGTTTTTTCGTGAAACTAGCAAACTTTTGTCAGAGCCAAGGAGATGGTGATGAACCAATGTTTTACGGTTATTACTGCCGAGTAGACAAACCGAACCAAACGGCCCTTTTCAGGGCCACACATCCTCCAAAAAGAGAATAACGTAACCATGTACCATGTTACAATACACGTTCACTCCCCTCCCACCACTTCGAAAACTGTAGTGAATGTTATTTATTTATTTATTTTTTCATTTATTTATTTATATTCATTTAAATATTGACCCCGACTAGATTGAGCACCACTTTCGGTGACCTGGCACCAGAGTACTGACTAGACACTGTAGTTTTGTACGATGATATGTTCAGTTTTTCAGAGCTTGGATTTATTAATTTTGACAGAGTTCTACTTGTGTGAGGTAAGTTGCATCACTTGACAATACATGTTATATTCTTAGCCCAGCAAGATGTTTTCAAACAACATCTAAACAGAATTCAAGGGGTCACGGCGTACATGATCCATTGATCGTTTACTATTGCTAATCCATGTGGTAATAATAGCGTTGTTTTCATACAATGCAAATAAAAATACGAGATAAATACAATAATTTTTCACCCCCACCTTATAAATATATCGATAATATGATTATAATTATTCATATTTTTTATTATTTATTTATTTATTTTTGTTTGTTTTAATTTATTTATTTTTTTGTTTAACCCCTTTTGAATCGTGACCACGCTTTTCCATGTTAGTAGCAGCACTAGCAGAATATTAAATTCATACACTACTACTAAAAATAGAAGGTATGACTAGAATATCACGAACAGACACACACACACACAAAAAAAATCAATAACAACAAAGGGTTGGAAGAAGAGAGGGAGAAAGAAAAAGAAAAATGAAATTAATTACTTTTCATGTTCAGTGTATTGTCATTGAGTTGTAAAATCATTCAGTTATCTGCATCTACATATATACATCTAAATAATCTACACACATCAATATTTACCTAAATGAAAACCAAAACATTGTTATTTATACAAAAATAAATTTATTTACATTTTATTAGATAAATACTTTAGTTTCAAAGATTTCAATGCTCAAAATTAATAATTTTCTTTGGCACTCCCTAGGATGGTTACAGTAGTCTTATATTCTTGAACTGAAACAGGTATCCTCTATTTGAAATATGTAAGATATTAAAAATACTTTGGACTTTGGACTACTGTTAATTTTAAGCCCTTCTTTTACAACATGAATCAAAAGGTGAGGGCTAAACAAAATTGTGAAGGTTTTAAAACGTTTCACCTGATTTTAACTTATCAACAAAACATCATATAATAAAATACATGAATAATAGAAAAGTTTAACTTAGTATTGTTTACACTTAACAACTTCAACATGTTCATCTTTTCATAAATATAATAATAACAATGATAATATTAATATATAATTTAATACACAAAAAACTCATCTAGGGTTAAAGCAGTGAAACAAATAGCAGCACTATGGGTTGTTCACTTTCTCTGCAGAACTGACAACAGATTATTGTGTGTCATTAGCAATGAATACCACTCACAATAGATACATCAATACCTGCCAATATCAGACACTCAGCTACAAATTCTTAAGAAAACCAGAATTTGTACCTCAATAACTGACAATGGCAACCAATAATGTCAATATCAGAGTAGAATTGTGTATCCATGCAAATGACACACAAACATTTGTTATCATTTCTGCAGTAAACCTAAAATATGTACAGCCCATAGCAATATGATAAATCTAATCAGAGCCAATAAAGTATTTCTAAAAACAGACAGACGATTATGAGCTGAGCACAGGCCTGTAAAGTACTATCACTAGGAGTTTTACCAGTCTGTTTACCTCCCCCCCCCCCCAAAAAAAAAAAAAAAAAAAAAGTAGTAAAAGAGGTAACATTAGCCAAATACTAGGTAATTTGAAAGTAATGTCAGTGAAGGTATAAGGATTTGTAAATAAAATCAGAGTCACTCATCAGGGCATGTATACATCTGGTCCATGCTTTGACATAACAAAAAATTAAACTTGATAATACAATATATTAATGATTAAATTATACAATGAAAAAAGGAAAATATAGCTATTGGAGGACAATAGCTATGTAACTTGTATGTACATACGTGAGATAGTAAGCAAGACAATTAATGGAAATAAAAGCAATCATTTGGATAAATGAAATGTAAATATCACTTTAAAAAGTTACAGTAATTCAATTTTTTTCTTGGAAAGTGATAAACAATTGTAGAAAAATTATAATTGAATCACAACCAGAGTGACCTTGTGTTAAAAAAAGTTACATAACAATTATTTATTCATTTAATGAAAATAAAATATATGACAAAAATTAATGATTAATTCAATTTAACCCCATTCCACCACCAAAAAAAATAATCTAAGAGTCACATGCTTACAGTCACAAACATACATATGCACACTCAAACTCGCATACACATTCGATAAACTTTGGTCAGCCATGAACACTTGCACTTGACTTACTCTCTCCTACACATACGTACTTATACACACATCCACACTATTGTTACAAAGTCCTATCAATAATAAATCTATGACATTCAAATCTCACATACCATACCACCAAGTGACCTTGAGGAACTTTAAAATATGATAACAACTTTTCAAAGTAAAGCCACATCAACAGAAAAAAATTTGAAACCAATATACATCAACTATAAAAGATGCTAAACAAAAATTGAAGATAAAAAATAATAATTCAAAATAAATAAATAAATAAATAAATCTATCATTGTGCAATCTCACTGAATGTATGAATATAGCTCAGTCGCTGTCATATTAACAGATACCTACCTGGCACATGTATCACAATACCTACCTGGCACATTGCCTATTACCATAATATCAGTGGAATATTAAATGAAGCACATATATACCTACCTGGCACAAGTGACTGGTGCTTAAGAAGGGTACTTGTCAATAAACTTACCTGGCACAGGGTGGCCATGATCAATACTTACCTGAGAAAGCACATACATTTGAATTTGTTACACAACATAGCTTGCCACTCGGACTTTAGAGTTTGGTGTTTGCATTTGAAATACAGGACAGTATTGTGTTTTTTTTAATCTTGTATTTCAAATTCAAACACCTCTGAGATGGTTGCTTGCAGATCATGCAAGTTGTGCAACAAATCCAGAAATTGTATTTTGGTACGTGCTTTCTTCAACTCTATCATTAATTCTTCTTTGTTCTGTATAGGCAGTGTTTTAATGATAGAGTTGATTTCTGCTTTGAGTGTGGAAATGGTCTTGTTTTCATCTTTTTCACACTCAAAGCGTTCCTCCTCAGTGATATACAAGGGTGCTTTCCTTCCAGTACCAGGATACTTACCTTCACATATCATACTTACCAGTTTAGAACGTCGACGATCAGCATTGATGGTAAAATTACTGATGTCTCTGTCCAAGGCTTTCCCATTGATGGTTATAGGTAACCGACCAGCCTGATACTTAACATATTGTGCCTGTCTCAGTTTTCCCCTGAAACACAGTAAGTCAATGGTGTAACCTGGGCGAGTACGTTCCAAAGACTTTGGGTTTGCAAGGCCAACAACTGAGAAGACTGTCTTTCTCAGACTGGCCAGATCATCCAACCTACTACAAATGGTTAGCCACTTACCAGAATCTGGTACTGGAGGGGCCCAGGATTTTACATTTTTATTGTATTCTTCTAAGACTGCGTCCGCCCCTTGATGAGCATCAGGCCTGCCAGATCGTGAAATGGCCTCGTGTGCCTCCAGGGTATGGCACAGCTCATCTGGATACTTTGCACGGTCAATTTCATCATATGTATCAATAAGTTGATACATAGGATGATTTCGACCGTGCCATAAGGAGCGGAGCAGTCTTCTTCCTGCACGCAGGGTCACTGTCTGATTTTGTCTTGTTCCCTGGTGGAAAAGAAAAATACCTTGTAATTGCTGTAGTAAGATATTGTACATGAAATTCAAATGGGAATCACTAAGTGAGACTGCCTTCAACCAGCCCAAAAATGAACTGGCAGACAAGTCTACACTTGGATTCATCACTTGAAATTCATGTAACAGTTCCATCCAGATACTGTCCCTGAATTTGTGAAGGTCAAATGATATGTGATGGTCTGAGCACTTCTTCACAAATTCAAGGGATTTATCTGAATTGTACCCCTGAGAAATGGCAAAGTCCTTATAAATTACATCCCAATATAACCCCACAAATGATTTAACTCCATTGATTTCCTCATGTAAAAGTCCCGTCCTCAAAACAACCCATGAAAACTCCCCTGTGGCATCCTCTGATAAAATTCTACGTATAATTACATAAGGTAACCCATCACATCTGATTATAACCCATTCCCTCTGTCTATGGGTCCCCCCATACCCCCGGGTACCCCCATATTGCCTAATGTGTGCCCTAGCCCCAATGTGGTGAAGTACCTGTCTTACTGATTCTACTTTGTTGGGATTAACAAATAAAGGGGGAACAACTAAAATATCAATTTTCTCAGGGCCCAAATTAAATTCATCATTTGTGACAATTTGAATCGATTCCTTACCTGAATGATCCATCTTCACTTCCCCTTTGTATTCATGGAAGACAAGTCCCTTCTTCTTATTCTGGGATTTTATAGTGGGTGCAATGTATGTGCTAGTATCTTTTCCCACTGATTTGTGGTACTTTGCCATCCAAACACCACATGAACGACATTTCAATATTCGTTTTGATTTGTCATTCATGTGGTGTTTGAATTGACACTTAGGACACGTCGTTGTAATGTCTTTCTGTTGTTGTTTGTCCAAGTACATATCTATGTCATCTGTCTGTGGTGTTGAGTCAGGATCAGATGAGATTGCATTAGACAAAATCAAAGAGTTAACATAGGAAGTGACAGATTCATCTGCAACAGAATTCAACAAAGGAAACTCATATTCCTCCTTCTTGGTCACATCAGTGGTAGTTACATCCTTCCACTCACTCGGTTTCATACTGCTATCATACTGTAAAGATGAACATTTATCTAACTGAGAAACAATAACATTTGTAAAAATATCTAAAGTAACATTATTCCCATTTCTATTAATATAATTCTTTGTTAAAGGTGATTCAAAATGCTCACATTCACTATCGCTAATTTGCTAGACGACATGTTTGTGAAATGCATTCTGGTTTTAAAACTTTTCAAAAGCGTCTGCAAACACCTTAAAATGACCCTTTTTCAGTCACTTCCCTTCGGATTTACTTCGTGAGTTTTCGGGTATTTCCGGTCCCACCTAGACCACGGGATTTTATGACGTCATAAGAGGTATACCTTAGTACTAAGACTATGACGAGCGTAGTCACTAGGTGAATAAAACTCAACAGCATTGTGAAAAAATACATTGCTAGTGGTTGTAACAGACATCAGTAAACAAAAACTACACTCTACATGTCTTATTAACCAACATTTACCGATATTTACTCACATTTTCTCACTAATTGGCAGTATCTGTGGGTATAAATGCTAAAATATTATCTCCCCATATTATGGCAAAATAAATCAAAACGGCTAGACTACAGTGTAGATATACATAAACACTTGTAATGTCGGTCGCGTGTTTCAATTTATTTATCTGATTTTTTTTATTATTTGCCGAGGAGAAGCATTACAATATCTTCGACATGCATGGCGTCGACAGCATATTTTAGCCCACTATACTCGACTATACTCACTGATGTCGCCTTTTGAACGGCGCATTTAGCAACAAAGTAAACATATTTATCTTGAATAAATAAACTAGCTATTAGATTGCCATATTATCAGCAATAAAATTGTAAAGAATTGAGGAAATTTCGTGAGTTTAGTGTTGTCATTTACATGACTTTAGCAACTCGTCTGGAAGAAAACTTGTATGGTTTCCCTTGTTGCGATATCACTTAATTTAATGCAGCAAGCCTATTTAATATTCATTAGAAGAATTTTGTAACGAATCATGGTATTCGAAGTATACAGTTTAGGAAACCAACAAATCAAATATCGCGATGTGTTAATGATATTAAATATGATTGGACAATATTGACGTCGGCAATCAAGGTCGTGACCCCAGCACATGGTTATGAAAGAAAGCCTGCAACTAGATACTCTGACTTAGCCACGTCCGGTCCAATTTCTCAGGGTTTGTTTTGAAGTTAGAGACGTTATTTCACAACTTGAAGAATTTTACAATATATCTGATTGATAAATATGGATTACATCAACACGTGGATAAATTTAACCCGACACGAATGTGCGCTGTGCTCTCCCGATTCCATACGTACATTGTACATACACTGCTTCAACTTTAATCGGCGGAACTATCCTAGTATAAGCTTACTGCCGCGGCCGCGGTGACTGCACAAAACTTGACAACACTACCCTTCTACCGATATATAATAATCACCTGTATACCGTGATAAAAACAAGCAATAATTCGAGTCCCCAACAAGTCGATGAGACCTCAGTACTTCTGTTCATTCCGATCCAAATGCGAGTATCTTAGGTTTTATATGGGTTTCAGACTCGGACTAGAGTATTACGCCCTAGACAATAATAGATGTAAACTTGTGTTCACAAGCCAAACATGTGACAATACAAGACCACAACGAAAACTGTGAAAAATTTACAGGTCACTCTCATTTTATATATGGACAACAAAATTAGGTCGGTCACAGTTCCATTTACATGATGCAATGACTCGGAGCGTGCTTCCTTATGCTCCGAGCAACTTGAATCGAATCAATTAGTGTATTATGGGACCAACAAATATATTGTGGCACATGTCCCGATACACCTCCTTGAAGTTTCCCATTGGTATTCTAATAGCTAGTATATTTATTCGAGATGAAATATGTTTACGTTGTTGTTAAATGCACTGTTCAAAATGCGACGCGAGTACGATTGGGCTAAAATATGCCGTCCTTGGCCCGGGGATGCCGTCAAAACGTCACGACGGTATCGTAATGCTTCTTATCGGCAAATAATAAAAAATCAGATAAATAAAAGTCAATGAATGTGAAACACGCGACATTACAAGTGTTTATATATAATTAGTCGAGCCGTTTTGATTTATTTTGCCATAATATGGGGAGATAATATTTTAGCATTTATACCCACAGATACTGCCAATTAGTGAGAAAATGTGAGTAAATATCGGTAAATGTTGGTTAATAAGACATGTAGAGTGTAGTTTTTGTTTACTGACGTCTGTTACAACCACTAGCAATGTATTTTTTCACAATGCTGTTGAGTTTTATTCACCTCGTGACTACGCTCGTCATAGTCTTAGTGCTAACGTATACCTCTTATGACGTCATAAAATCCCGTGGTCTAGGTGGGACCGGAAATACCCGATAACTCTCGAAGTAAATCCGAAGGGAAGTGACTGAAAAAGGGTCATTTTAAGGTGTTTGCAGACGCTTTTGAAAAGTTTTAAAACCAGAATGCATTTCACAAACATGTCGTCTAGCAAATTAGCGATAGTGAATGTGAGCATTTTGAATCACCTTTAAACGCTGTTCATTATCAAAAGAAAACTCCACAAGGCCCTCTGGTGTTTCCATAAAAGATACATCACCTTTAAAAAGAACATTATTAATATAGTCATAACATGGACCAGCTGTCACATGACCCATCAGATCAACTCCTAAACGACTCCTAGTGATAGAAAACAAACAGACCTGCACTGCTGTCATCAACTGACTAACATATCGGGGATGTCGAGCTGAATAAATAAGCTCGACAGCATGTGCCAGGTACTGGGTACCTGACACAAACCCCTTATGAGACATGCACATTTCCTTAAGAAATGAAACCAATACAGGGTTCCGTTCCGATAACATTAAGTCAATATCAATTTCCTTTAAATCTTGAACGGAACCCATGTTTTGCTTTCTACTAAGGAGATGTGCATGTTCATATAGCTCTTGATTTTCTAATCTGGCTATTTGTTTCACTGCTTGCACCCTAGCTTCTCTTGATTTAAATCTTTCTTCTTCTTTTTTTTTCAATATTCTATTTCCTTCTTCTAATTTTGAAATTTGATTTTTCAATGATTGGTATTCCTGTGTACAAAATATAGAGAGATGAAGTGTCAATATAAGTAATCAACAAGGTACGTAGTTTCTCTTCTCAATACTTCTATCATAAAAAAGTTTAATAAACTAAACGAATTGCATTGGTCATATGGCTGAGGATGTTATTTCTTTGTTATTATTATTTAAAAAGAAAAAAACAATTTTATCATGGCTTTCTAATTAAAAAATCAATGTGAAACAGCACAGACCAATTCTGTGTTTGTAACTAAATATTCTTTAATAATGCTAGAAAAAAATTATAAAAAGGTACAATAAGAAATATTTTACACATTTATTATCCTTTTGCAATGTATTGAGTTACAAACAAGGACTTGGCATCTATTGTTTCACATTGATTTATGAAATAGGAATCCATAATAAATATATATCCATGCAAATTACTTTTAACAATTAAAACTGTTTGACTGTTTTAAAATCTCTAAAAGACTACATTGGTAAAACAACTTGTCATGTCATGGTATGAATATCAGACTCTATTATATCGACAATCAAATCAAACGAAAATTTATGCCAGATTATAAAACTGAGATAATCTAACAATCAATAAATTATAGTAATTTTAATCAGTAGCCACATTGTCCAGTCAATGTATGTACATTTTGTATATTCCTCAATGTGTATACAATATATGTTTGTCTAAAATACTAGTAGCAGTACTTACTTGATAAGAAATTACTGGTCCAGCTTGGTCCCCTCCCTCGCCGCCAACAGCTGCACTTGAAGACTAAAAGTGACAACAAAAAATCGTGAAAAAATCGTGGCTATGCAATTTGATTCATAATATCAAAATTAGGACATCTGTGAAAACCTAATAAGAAAAATAACGCAAAATGCCTGTAATAATCATACTACTAACAACGAAAATTGAAGCCCATGTGGGTTGTACACTTCTAAGTTCTATGCATGAACAAAATCTGAGTTGTTGGAGGAGTGCCAGGGGGAAGAAATCGTATTTTAGCTTTGTTGTGACCTTGAGTTCGTATCATTACACAGTTATAAATATGGACAATTCTCACTGAATTAATTACACCATATACCCTACATCTTCCGTGTAGTAGGGTCTATATGATTACACCGAAATAAATTCGTCATATATGATTTATGGTTTTGACTTACCAATAAACTATGGTTGTCCATATCACACAGACTTCGCTGCGACTGCATGCAGGTCGCTGCATTCTATTGATAAACAACAAAGCACGACACAATTATTACCAAACTAAAAAGAGGCGGTCACGGTGCATGAGGAAGATCGTTTGTGCATGATGAGAACATTTAACTTATTATTCAACCTATAAAGATCAACGTACACAATAATACCTATTCCCGTCTGGGATGTTTTATTGAATTTAGACAAAAACATGTTTGCATGGGTTCAACAGTGAAATTCCTAAGATATCAAATTTCCGAATTTATTTGAACTAATAAAGTCTATTTTTATTATCATTATTTTCATTTTCATTATTATTATTATTATTATTATTATTATTATTATTATTATTATTATTATTATTATTATTTTCATTATTATTATTATTATTATTATTTTAAAAAAGAATCTTACCTCCGAAACGGTTTCTCCACTCTTTCCGGGTTCGGTCTGGCCCAATACCTTCCCGAGGCAGTCCTTGCAGACAGCGCCTCTTGTCCCAAATCGGAGAAAAAAATCTCTCGACGACGTTGTAATTCTACGATTTTGGACAAGAGGCGAGTCGTTATGACTGCCCCAGGCGCCGTGACAAGGATTGTTACAATCATTATTTTTATAATAGCCAGACCGAGCCCGGGTTTTACGGGTTTTTGTAAGTCTCTTCGCCATTACTACTATGTGTGTACGTGCGTAACCATGAGAACGCGAGCGATCGTCAAATTTTTATTTCGCGCTGCTTTCGTTTGAGTGGTCGTCAGCTCACGGTAGCCCGCCAACATTATCTCATGTATCTAATACAAAGTTCAATAACAAAAAAACTCCCTGGTCAGTTTTTTTTTTAATTTCAATAAAGATAATTTAATACGTGAATTTTATGAATATTTGGACGGGAAACCCCCCAAACTCTGCGATCATTTTGTAATTTGCATGTGAAAGAGAAAACCTCGGTATTTTCATAACAAAAGGCGCTAAATCCGTGAACGTAAATGTCGACTTGCCATTGGTAAATGTCGTAAATGTCGACTTGCCATTGGTGGAAAGATATTCCGCATACTAATGATATGCTAAAATATATGTAAATGAGCACTTCCAAATATGGTTTAACGACTAGACTGATGCCTGTCACGTGACACGCTATCGCGTCAGCGCGATGAAGCTCATTCAGTATTGATACACTGTCGAGTGCACTTCCTGTTTACCCCTAGCACTGTCTACTACCCTGTATTCGCTGCTAGCTGCTGACAACAGATCGACAAGGCAAGGTACGTACATTTTCACGTTTTAAAGTCGTATTTCCTTTTTGTGCCATCGTAATTTATTATGTTTACTAGTATATTTCATCGGCCAATCAGATCGAAAAGTATTCAGCGACGTGACCGCGGCCGTGTCGGTACCGTACGTACATGTACATGCCGGCCTGGCCTGCAGTTCATTGTACGATTTGTAGTTCGGTATATACGGTAGGTCGCGGTCGCGTTTACCAAAAAAAGTACATGGTCATTCCATTTTCTAGAATCAACTTCAAGGCATCATTTGTTGGGCACCTACATGTTCAATGATAATTGATGACTGTTATAGTTGTGACATTCAACGTCTACGTCTAGTACGCTAGTGTGCAAGCTCGACGTCAGGTGATCAGTGCGCTACGCCGGGCATAACGTACCGCACCCGGTCTAACGCCCATAAGTTTACGTTCTTCTTTCTGCGTTCTCTGTTTTGCCGTACTTACTGAAAAATGAAGTTTCATTCGTGTCGACAAGTAAACTATGTAGTTGTTTAACATTTTAACATGTGTATTGTTTCAGATGGGAATTGAAGGATTACTTCCTTGCCTGGACTCGTCCAAAAAAAAAAAATTCATATCGACGATCTGACAGGAAGTGTCGTAGGCGTTGATGCATCTTGTTGGCTGCACCGTGGTGCCATTTCGTGTTCGGAAGAACTCTGTCGTGGTCAACCGACAATAGCGTAAGTTTTTACCTTTTCTTTTCTTTTTTTTTAGCTCCGCTGTCAGCGAAAGCTGAAAGCGTAGCTTTAGGTATAGGTGGGTATTGAGGTATAGAGAGTAGAGTGAATCATAGGTGTCCGTCAAACTTTTATATCTTCACTATCTACTCCGAAAGTGACAGTCGGAATTCTTCGATATTTGGTGTGCATGTTCCCTGGGGGGAGGCTATTCAGATTTGTTCATGCCAAGTTGATCTGTGCCATTTTCAATTTTTTATGATTTTTTTTCCAAAAATGACATTTTCATCAACTCCTCATAAACTTTAAGTCAGATTGCTTTGATATGTGGTGTGTTGATGCACAGAGGGTACCTTACTTAGATTTGTTAATTTCAAGTCAGCACGTCTTCTCTTCTATTTTTTATGATTTTTTTTTGAAATTTGAAAAAAAATGAATATGTTAATGAGTATAATGACCGACGCCATATTGGAAATCACTCCGCGAAACTTTAGGTAAAGTGCAACTTTTCAAAAGACACTATTGACGTCAAACAAGCAATGTAATATGTGCTATAGTCTTAATTCTACGCATTGTGCGCCCAAATGACAAATATTTGTTCGAAAAAGGGTTGTAAACTTCAAATCCAATTCTCCATCCACCCCTCCTACAGAATGGTTCATTCCAGTATATGCACCTCCCTCATGATCAAGTTTGAATGCCTGTGAACTGAAGTGTATGGGACGATTTTTGACAGAGTCAGTCGTCAATAAAAACGATAATACTCTTTCTAAAATTACCACATTTTGAAAGGGAAAGTACTTTGTGGGTGGTTCATTTATGGAGTTTTGTTTTTGTACGATCAATATTGGTGGCAAAATTACAGCGTCAAAATTGCCGATGTGGTAGTTCCGTACGGCGACAATCTCAAGTACCCGGATGTACGAGGGACTAACCCGGAAGCAAGTCGTTGCCAGCCGTACGTTACAGTGTTAACATCGTCCGAGAAATCGCTGTGTTCAGAATGTCATTATTCACAGAATTGTTTCTTTCGAGTGAAAACCCGTCTTGAATTGTATAACTCTAACAAATGAACATGTGAAGACATGTCAAGTTATATTTTGAAAGTTGTATCGCTAGTTTCATGAGTTTGAGACGATTTGCTCACGTACTATCGAGGCTTGGACCATACTCCAGTTCAGCGGGAAGTTTAGCCAGTCCGATAATTCTTTCTGGTTTAGTTTACAACACTTTTGATCACACAGATTTTGTTTTTGTGATGAAAAGAAATTTAAAAAAAGATCACTTCAACCATTTCGTTGTGTTTTCTTTATGAAAGGTAATCGAACATGAACGAGTGTTACCACTGTAACCAGGAGGGTCTATGCTGTAACGTATAGCAAGGGTTCGACATACACGTACACGCTAGCTATCCCGCGAGTCGAGTAACTTTCTGTGATAGGTATATTAGTAGGGAGCTCAGAATTCAAACCACCGGCTATATGATGAATTCACGGTCATAGTAAAATTCATTTGATTTTTAATTTGCTATTTTGACCAACTCCGGTTGTCTATTCGCGATAAAATTACGATTAGTTTGGAAACGGGGTAGATTTTCTATGATTCCGTGTCATAAAAGCATGTGTTGTGTAGTTTTCGAAAAGCACACCCGGTGGGAAAGTCGCCCAACAGGCGATCTCGCGCCATTGCTGTACTATACTACGTGGCACTTTATTCTGGCGGGGTGTCTCTTGAAAACGGGAATAGCGAAGGATGAGCCAATCAAGTGAGACCTTTCAAATGTAGCTAATATTATAGCCAATAAAATTAGTTGTACGATGATTTGTGTATAATAAGGGTAAGGCTGGCCTCTACACTGTACTGGCCACGTTCAACGGAAGTAAGTGAAGCTCAATCATAACAATGGTGGCTGTCAAAATCGAAGACGCGATTTGACCGTGTTGTTATTTCAGTGAGTTTATTCAGCAAGAAAACAACGTGTTCTATGTTGTTGTACTTCCTACATGATGTGATGATCGTTTTTTTACCGGTACAACTTACAGCCTACAATGAAACTGCTAACTTAGTTAGTAACACTGACACGGTACGATTCCGTGTTCCGTGTTCATGTTTTGGGGCACATTTCTAAATACGCGAAACCAGTTATTGAATGTGTAGTGGATATTGATATTCAGTTTGAAAAATTAAAATCCTGAACTTTATTTTGCGAACGGTTTTGTCATTTCTTAGTAATTATAGGGCCGACTGTATCACGTTTAACGTTTATGTCAACCCGGAAGTACATAGACACGAAAATAGACGAAGTGACTTGTACATGTAATTAGTAACAAAATTTTGCTGTAACTGCTGGTAACCTTCAAATTTATTTATTTTTATGTTGTAAATACATTCTAATATGCACTAAGGACAACACTATAAAGACTTGCTCCATGGGAAGGTAATTTTTTGTCTTTTAAAAATGCAATAGTTAGATCAATGTGTACCAGAAATGTTATGAGCTAGAAATAAGACCACATAACATCTTATTACCCCCCCCCCAATTAAGACAAACTACTCACAGAAAGCAACAAAAAAGAGAAGAAGCTCCAAAACATAAAAAAGAGAATAACATTACAGTAATGAGTTGATGATGCACAAACAACTACAAAGAAATAGACAGTTCAATTACAACACACGGTTTGAAATAAATATGGGGTTTGGAAAAGTGAATTAGAAGTTGAGCAAAAACTAAGAGAGATGAAGAGCCTAAGTGAACAAGCGAAAGCACTTAAAGATAGGACCACCAGATTTTTTGCAGGACTACTACGTTATCAATTTTACTAGTCCTGTGGGATAGTGACTTTTTTACTCCAGTGTCGAACCCTGTCAATGGCTGAGAATGACTCTCTTTCGGGTACTTGGGGATTGTCGCCGTACGGAAACTAAGATGGCGATTAATACATTTCTTCCCTATATATATATCTACTACAACTAGTACAAGTTGAATGTTGTTGACTTGGTAAATTTGTTAGAAAATTGAAATTGAAATTGCCTCAAAATTATTTTAGATCCCTAGTTTATTTCATTCATCATTAAAATTTTCCAGGGTTAAAGCTGTAAGACACTGGAATTATTTATAGCCAACCTCAAAATCCTCTTTTTTTTCTTTTTTCTTGTGTGCATTTCCCAGTCATTTTTTTCTGAGATTTTGTGCAATTTTTCATAACTGTAGATTTTTGTTATAAAATGGTGACTATGGTATAAAAGTACAATACATTACCAACTTCTGTGTAAAATGTGTTTTATAGTGAGACATCATATGAAACCACTAACCACTTTATTGCATCGCTAAAACAAAACTGCATAGTAAAGAGCTGAAGAACTGAACCACTTCTACATGTCACCAAAATAAAAAATAAAATAAAAAAAACAAACAGCGGAGCTATTCTGACCGATAGGTCGCTTGTTTACAGTAAATTCAACGCTTGAAATTGCCTTAGCTATCTAAAAACTATAGCACTCTCAAACAACAAATTATGTGATATTTCATCTGTTTAACAATGTTATTTTATTTTCCTTCTCTTCTGGTATATTAAGTATTTTATGGCTCGATTGAACCATCTGAAAAACAATGGTGTCAAACCTGTTGTTGTGTTCGATGGGTTTAACAGTCTGCCGGCAAAATAAGCTGTGAGGATGTCACAAAACAAGTATGTACATTGTCATTTTAGCAGTCCCCGTTAGCTCAGTAGCTATAATAAACTATGTTTTACAAATTGGACTCATAACATTGCATGGATGTTACTATTCTGATAATGACTGCAAATGAACAGCAAAATTAATTTAAGCAATATATTTTACGCATACTCCACAGAGGAACATCTATGACAAAGTAGACATAGACACCAAAACTATTCAAACATGAATCTTTTCAAAGTCCATACACTTGTTATTTCAATTGTTCCTAACTTGCAGAGAACGAGCCAAGAACTTGCAAATGGGTCTTGCTCTATCAAGAGAAGGAAACAACTTTGCTGCCAGGATGGCGTTCAACAGAGCCATCACCATAATAGAAGACATGGTGGGAAAGCTCATCAAAGTAAGAATTCGTTTATTTCAATCAGTTTTTTGGTGAAAGTTGCATAAGTGTTGTCTTACAATTCTTTTTTTCAGAGATATCTGCTGTATAAATACCATTATGGCACAATAGATCCTGGCTTGATTTTTTTTTCATTTTGCCATAATGGTATTGTCAGATTAAAATGTCTCCTAGTTAAATAATGTTAGGCTGACTATATCATACACAGACACACTAACATTTGTTATGATACTCTGTTAAAAACTGTTCCTTTCTTCTGTCATAGCACATACAACAGGCCAACATAGATTATCTTATCTCACCTTATGAAGCAGACGCTCAACTAGCATACTTGTCAAAATGTGGTGTTATAGAATATGTTATAAGTGAAGACAGTGACCTCCTCATGTATGGAGCACAAAGGGTAAGACATTTCTTTCATATTGTTGTTCATGTTTGTGACTAACATAAACAGTCAATTAGACAAAAATCCAGAACCATAGCCTACAAGTGTGGTATTTTGTTTGAGGTGAATAGAGTTTTTTGTTTATTACTTTCTTTATTTCTTTCATGTTTTGCAGGTTATCTACAAATTTGACAAGGAGACTGGCTTAGGTGATCTGATAGAGCAAACCAATTTGTTTAGATCATTTCCAGAGTTTGATTTTTCTTTTCACAAATTTCAAAATGTCTGTGTGCTTGCTGGGTGCGATTATCTAAAGTCAATACCTGGTATAGGAATCAGAAGGGCGATCCACTTCATGAGAGCAATTAAGGACAAACATATTATTCAGGTGAGTTAAAGCTATCTTTGCATGCACTCCTCAACAACATTCATAATGGACAAGTTACACAGATTTAAATTAACGTCTGACACCATTTTATATTCAGTGGGGCTCAGGATGTTGTGGTTGTGTTGTACTATTGCAACTATATAACTTAATTAACATAATGACAATGTCACAATCATAATGATCTCATGTTTTATGCATTAGATTATGTACAGATCATATTATTAAATATATCACTACAGTACAAACTACTTTTGTCTGTGTCTAGGAAATACCAAACATTGGGAAACATATCCAGCGTCAGGTAACAGTACCTGATATGTATGTACATCAGTTCCTGAAGGCACTCTGTGTATTTAACAGACAAGTGGTGTTTGACCCTGTCACTAAGATGTATACCCGTTTGATAGCTGACAACATGTCAGCTGATGACAATTATGCTGGGTCGTATACTTTTACTGTTTGTATATTAGATTACTATTAATATATTATTTTATTACTTCATGTCATAGTCAGCCTGTACTCTAAATGAATGCAGAAACACCACTATGTCTTACCATTAAGTTAGATACAATTGTAACTATTTTTTTAAATGTAGGTTATGACAACTGTTGTATAGGTAATACACTATACCTGATTACAGTGACTGCATTACCAGGCCATAAATAACACTAGGTTCTTCATAAATGTATATTTAAATACCTTCTCCTATGCTGTTGGCTGGTGAAAATAACTTTATTTTTATGCACTGTTTCATGTTAATTTGTAGTCACCAAATGATGGCAATATTGGCAATGTTACACCTTTATAGCCTGCATTGGTATTCCACATCACCACTGCTTACAATAATGTTTTATCTGTATGATAACATCAAATTTTTGATGTTGCACTCTCACACATTTCAGAAGTCATAAAAGTCGTTTGAGTGTTTCTATACATGTTGTTTATTGTACATCTTAACTCATAATCCCAGTATTCCAGACAGTCCCCCTATCTTCTGTGTAGACAATACTGTGATTTCAGAAAGTTTCCTTGATGAAACAGGTAAGGTTTAGTACTACTGGATAAACAACCTGCATCTTCTTTCAGTAATTATTTTGTTGTCTGTATAGCTTTTTTTTCTTGCAAATACTTCCAAAAAATTTGCATTAGTGCCAAGTATAACAAGTAGGGGTGGTGTACATGTCCAGGTCTTGATCATACAAAATTGAAAACATTGCAAAAATGAATGCCACTCCAAGTGATAGAAACACTCGCAGAGTATGGGTTGTGGAGAGCCATTGCAGGAATTTGCAATCACCAACAATATTGGTGCTTCAAGAGAAAAATCAACCTGAGTTGTGACTTTATATGGTATCCATGTTAAGGGCTATAGAACTATGGGAGTGAGGGGAATAATGTATTAAAAGGTTGCACACTGACTACACAGAAGTACAAACATTTTATACATTCCAGTGTACCACAGCTGTCATTAATATTCAGTTGGCAACCATTGAATATTATACTGTTAGCAAAAGTTTGATAAATTGTACATCAAACACGTGACATATTATAATGTTGGAGGTGGGGGGAATGCTTCCTGAGTACGATGAAACTGGTCCCGAATGGTTCTTGCACCTCTTCTTGGTAGCTGTGTTCTGTTTGGGACATCAATACCTGGATCTGAAAATCTTGTAAACCTCACTTTGTCTAGGCGTTCTGTCCCTCTCTTTGATGACTCATTAAAACTTGGTAACGGGTCTTCAGTATATCTTTGATTTGGTCCCAGATAATAGTAATATGGCAAATTCTTGTCAATTCGTTTCTCATATTCATAGCAAATTTTCCTGAAAAGAAATTACACATGGTTATTTATGACACTGCTACAAAGTGTCAATACATTGCAAGGGTGAGATGCATGCAGTGACATCTTACATCCACATATTATAATGTCCCTTTTGAGATGAGCAGTACAGTTTTCCATCCAATACTATTAGCATGTACACTTCAGTTATGAAATCCAAAACCTGAGTCGCGGGATAGCCAGCAAAAGTCATCACAAACCTGTAATTCTCTTTCAACTTCTTGTGGTCAAATATAGGCCCTAGCATGTGATGTAATAGAGATATGAATGATTCCACGTCATCTGATGTACCAGCCCTTGGATGTTCAGGGGGTAAATTACGATTTTGAGAAACCCTGCTTCGCAGTTCTTGGCTTTCGATGTTGGCAATAAGCCCAATAACGACCTCTCTTGTCAGTCCCCTTATTCCTTTTATAGGTCTAAAAAAATGAAATAAATTAATGGATTGATGTAACTGTTTGCTATAACTTAGACATGTTGAAAAAGCAAATGAGAACTTTTTTTATATTTTGTTGAGGTTAGATGCAATGTACATTACATTTGAAGTGTCAAACTTGCAATATAAAACCCAGATGTATTATATGGTTGCAAACTGAATATTCAGGAATACAGAAATGATATACTGTGATAAAGATGGGAGTACGTATGTGGTTGGATCTTACCAAACAGGCAGTTACACAAGTCTCTCATGATGTGAGCAAACTTGATTAGAACTCACAATTGTAGGTTAAATCATGAAATGACTCTCCAAATCCATAATTAATGTTCCCCCTTTGTATTTTATGTATGTGTACACGCGTAACAAATGACTAACAGAATACAAAAAAAACCAGAAAAAATTGATTCCTCACTTGATGCCAGGTTTCCTGTAAAATGTCAGATACAATGTATGCGTAAACCTTTTAAAAAAATATACTGAAATTACAGTTGTTGCAAGTACAGTGTGATGAACCAAAAGCAGCACTTAATTTGCTATAGGTACAACATAGACAAGAGTGCTTTAAATTTTCATACTTTTTGTTGCTAATAGTAATGATGATTGACAATTTTTTCATATCTCAAAAGTTTCTTTTTAATGTCTTTGCAGATATGACAGACTCATCGTATGACCCAGGAACAGACACCAGTATATCTGACATAACGAAACATTTAACTAGACAACAGTTACGCAATATCCTGCAAGTCAGAATTACACAAATCGATGGTACGATCAGATGGACCATCCCATCATTCCCTGTACTAACAGTAAATTTTTTGAAAGGACTGGGGGATATCAAAGATGTCAATAACCTTCCAGTTCTATTCAACGCTATTCTATCAGCAGACTTGCCCTGTGATGTTTGTGTCACAAGTTTTTGTGACATTGTGATAGCAAATGTCACTTACAAAGTTCTGTGGACGTGGGATTTCACTTATTGTGATTTGCCCGATGACTACAAAACCACTTCAAGTGTTTCAAATTCGTCATCAAGTAGCCAAACAGCTAGGTCTGCATATAGCAGCAGCAGTGAGGCTACTGGTGATGACATTTATGTTGCCAACCCAGACGACATGTATTCTGCTGACAAACCACACACACTGCCCTTCAAAGTGGTTGGCGTTACATTCACAGAGATGCAACAGGATGTGCTTTACCACTTGAAGAAAAGTGCAGAGGAACGACACAATGCTGAAGTGTTTTTACGCCATGAGCCTTCTAATGTTTTAGATACAAATGCAGTGGCAGTCATGATAACAACATCAAAGTTTGGGGAAGTTAGAATTGGGTATATTCCAAAAGAATTAACCAAATATGTGTTACCATTTTTAAATGTATTAAAGTGTAGAATAGCAGAAATTTTTTACAAACTGCAATGGTATAGGCCCGGGCATTACATGCAACTCCTAATTAGTAAGCCATCTAAGTGGCATGATGAAGTTATTAAGAAATCATTAAGAGTACGATAAAAATCTAATGGCTCTCAGATAAATGTGTCTTGTATGTCTCAAAATAGCATGTGTATTTCTGTTATAAAATTTGTGATGTACTGTACAGCATATCTGTACACTCTTTGACATATTACAATGTTGGTTTTAGAGATGTGTAGGGTTTTATGGTTGGAGAATTATGATTACCTATTTACATCTAAGTAAGAAAACCCAGGGACTTCATTTCGGTAAGGCATCCAATCTTCCAGGATATAATTCAACATTCTCTCATTGTAATCATTCCTTGTCTGTTCATTAATACCACGGCCATCTGTTGCTTTGTGCCAGTTCAAAACTATTTCTGCAAATCTAAGCAAAACATTAGTCATATTTTATGAGCAATTCTATTGTTTGAACATTAATGTCATTGTGGTTTGAATAACATAAGTATGATAATCTGAAACCTATGTTAGCAAATTCTGCAAGGAGGTAGGGGAAGATAGTACTGTAACAAAACCAAACAACCAACCTTTTCTCGTTTGTATATCCCATCCTTTCAAAGAAGTGAATCACACCAACAGAAAACATGCTTTCACAATCCCCGACAGATTGTTTCCTTTTACCAGTTACAGCAGTGAACGTTAGTCCAGTGTTTGGATCTTTCATAGCTTCTGCCCATCTGTTATTGAAAGATGAATACAAACAACAGTGAGTCACTAAATCATGTACATACAGTATAAATATTGTTTCGAAACCATTGGGTAATGCTGTGCTTTAGCAGTAGATGACATGACAATCAAAGCCTAGTGATGTGATTACATGGTTAATTTGTCTTATCATGTTTTTCAAACCATATAAATTATTTATTTCAAAAGATTGAAAGGAAGTAAATATGCCAGGGTAGCTTATATATTATGATGAGAACAGATTTACAGTCAAAATATAATGTATTGGGTTTGATGTCAATACCTCTGTGAGTCTACATCTGGTATTGCGCCATTCCTAAGGCATGTAGTTAAACATTTCAGAAGATGGCCATGGTCCTCTCTATCCATATGGTATTCTTGTGTTTGTGAATCCAACTCTGGTACATATAGATATTTCTCAAAGTCAACACCATTCTGTGAATAGTTATGAACTTTCCAACGGAAGATATAAGTGGCAAGAATTGACTTCAGGCAATCAGTTACGGACTCTGCTTGACCTATTAACATAATGAAAGTTAATGAATGTAGCACATTGAAAATGGTAGTAGCAATGAAACTGATAAAAAATGTCATTCATTTTGTTGATGTATGGGAAGCAAAAAAAAAATCCAATGTTTTCAACAGTTATTTATCCCAAAAAATGTAGTACTACTGTATCATCTATACATACTGAAGTTATTAACATACCTGTTGTCCATGGTCTTGGTTCATACTGATCTGGATACATCTTTTTCCTGAGTGCATATATAGCTTCATCAAATGATTTTCCTTCATTTCGTATCAAACCCCATAACCACTGAACATCTTGTAATGGAATTGCATCGTGTTGGAGGAGTGGCGTATGTCCTTCTGTATATATTAGTACATAAATAGAATGTGTCATTCTGTAAATGGTGTTATAATCATTTCTAACAAATTTTCAGTCCCCTCCATTACTGTATTTGTATCATATAAGCCTGCACGTGTACTTACTAGTACCTACACTTTACAGTAGTCTAGTACTAAAATTTGGCTACAAACTACCCTAGAAGCAGGACATTTTGGTAACGAGGGAGAATATTTACATTTTATGGCACTGTTTTGATAAATAATATTAGGATTGTCTTGTACCTCTACTACTTGCTCCTCCAACATGATTTTTTCAACTAGCTATTGTAATTTCGAGATTGATAAATTAAAAAAAACAATAGGTCCTTTGGTACAGAGCAGCAAAGAATGTGTTACATTTCTGCTGTGGTGATACATTGTGCTTTAGCAGCAATTCAGTTACCTTCATCCATGGTCAAATACATTTTGATTGCATTTACAGATGTTTGTCGTGCGTTTGATTTTGCTTCCATCATAAGCTGTATAATTGATACCGGTCTCTCAGTACCCATCGTCCTCAGTGAGTTCCACTCATATGTAAGGAATTTGACCACAAAAAATTGGTAATATTAAAGTAACAGAACTTCATGTTTTCTAAAACAACTGTGTTCTCCAGGTTTATGAAGATAAAATGTTGACTGTACTAAGAGTATGTATGAGTGAACGAATTTATACAATAATATTAAGAAAGAGGTGGACACAAATGTACATTGCACTTAATTACTTTTAAATTATGACAACAATCATTGTGTATACTGTTTGAATGCAGGTAAATATATGAAACATGATGCAACCAACCTACAACAATCATTCCTATAGCAATCATGCTATCTTTTACGGTATTCTTTAGGACACGCATTGTGTTGTCCTTGATGACACCACAGGGCAGAAGGCGTACTGGTAATGCATATGGTTTCATGTTTCTAAGTTCATCACTTATCATAAAAATCATAAGGTGACTGGCAGCATCCCTTTCTTTACTGGCCACATTCTTCAAGTAGACCTTCATTCTGCTTCGGAAAACAGCCAGAGTCATTGGCGCTTCACCCACTTCACCACTGAAGATCTCAACTGTGCGTCTCAGGTTACTATTTTCCTTTATTAATTTATCATAACCGTCTACCTCCCAGGCAAGGGCAAACAGCGTGTCTTCAGATGCATGATACTTCCCTTTTTTTTTCTCATACACTAGTTTTGTTTTTTTGTGCTCGTTACACAAAAATGTTTTATCTTTGTCCAACACACTGATGATGGCTATGCAGTCTTTTTGAACATCATGTATTCTGTCTCCCTTCATAAACTCATGCACAAGCTTATGTTTTTCAATATATTTTTTGTGAGATTCTTGCAGCTTTCCATCCCCTAAGTCAATGTCTCCACTCCAGTCTTTTTGCATACTCTCTCTCACTGCTTTCTTAATATCACAAGCATCGGCTTTGATCCACCACCTCCCTGCTGGATTGCTCTGTTTTGCCTTGTGCAGCATTTTTACCTATGATAAATTGTTAAAAATGATGCCAGATAAGTTTGTAGTGAAAGGATGTTGTATATTTTATCATGGTGGACCACTTTTACAACACCTGTGGTACATGATTGACATTTTATGTACACAAATACTAGATTAGTTTGATAGCCACAGTGAATTATAACTTGTATTATTCTTCTATGCAATTTTTTATTTCCCCAAATGCATGTTTGTATAAGTTTCTTGTGTGTATTTAACCAAAATTGACATTTATCCCAGACAGGCAGGTCTCAATAAAATAAACATTGAAAGAAGTAACATGACTACCTGAATTGATGTGTCCGATATATACTTTGCATGGCTTATCCTTTTACTGATGTTCCTTTGACTTATACCAACTACATTAACTTTAGCCTGAAACAAGAGAGAAATTTTGTAATTAGCTTATTTGATTACTTAGATGGTTGGACATTCTTGAGTAATTATCATGGCACAAAAAATGTTAAATTTCGAGAAAACTAATAGTATGCCATGATGTGATATTTATTAGACACTTACATCCATAGTCTTCAATCTACATTTTGGTTTTCCATGTTGTACTGGAGTGATGCCATGCAATTGCGTGGTCCCAATAGAATAGCCAAGTTCATAGAGGGTATTCCTGCGCTTGTAATCATGGAGGTTTTGAAAGGCACTTATAGAGACTTTCAGAAAGTCATCTGGAACATAGTCAGACAATTGTGGGTTATTTTCCCGCAGTTTAACTTCAAAGCATTTCTTCAAAATGGCCCACTGCTGACCATTTGTAAGTTTGTTGAAGGTGTTGACAATTGACTGAATAACAGCAGTATCATCCTGATATGGGGGGTGGCTCTCTGTATCAATATCATCAATATAATCAATACCAAATGCTTCTTCAGCTTCTGCTACAGTCTTGAAATTTTGCCCTAGATACTTGCGACATCTTTCACGACATGCCATATCTGAAAAACATTTTAATTCCCTTAGCTTTCTTGATGGCACAAGCTGGCACATTCTGTATTCACCATAACAATGTGATACTTTCATAAATATCAGAGCTGCCAAACAAATTGAGTTACATATCGCTAAAAGAAATGAGTACTACAGTAAATGTATAGACAAATGGTCTGTTTTGGCTGTATGATATCTTTCCTCCCTTCAAAAGTGGCCTATTCTTTTATTGTCATGTGAAACTGGAAAGTTTGGCTTCTTTCTCATTTAGTTTTGTTACGTATTGAGTGACCACGAAAATGATATTTTTTTTTGTACAAATGTGATTCTCCAAATTTTTCACTGTTATATTGTTAATGAATATGTTGTTATGTACACATGTACATTACAGTCCAGGTTCAAAAAACTATTTACTCACTGGAAAATGTTGTCAATTTAGTGTAACTTCAACAATACAGTACTATTTTAATTAACACATTTTACTCAATTTCTGTTACCTGTTCTCTTCACCTTGGAGGTCCCATGACTGATGTATTCGGCACATTTGCCCCAAAATGATGAGCTTCTTGTACCTGGCCACTCTGTTGTTTTCTCACCACATGAGTAATTCAGGGCTACATACTTTACCAACAACCTAGTTTCTTCTACTGTCCATGCAGTGCTTCGAATTGTCTGTCACAATGTTGTAAAGAAATATATACACAAACATTTTTAAATGCATCTTTAAAGTGACAAACAGAATCCACCTTTAACATCCTATGGTACATTTGTGGACATACAGTGAAAAAAATCAACAAATTAAAAACGAAAAAAAAATTAAAGGCAATATCAGTACAACAGTTTGTAACATGGTATAAATGATTAATAAATTATTCATTATAAATTTATAATAATAAATGAAATGAGATCCTGCTACACCGGAATCCTTCCATGTACAGACTATGGAAGTAGAACCCCTACTTCCATGTACAGACCAAGTAAGCAAATATTTAAAAAAAACAAAAAAAAAAACACACAAAAAACAAACAAACAAACAAACAACAACAACAACAAAAACAAAACAAAACAGACCTTGCCATGTACATCTTTAGTTGCCTGATGCGGAAACAACAACATCTTTTTTTTTGATGATGCGTCATAAGTGCTGTTCCCAGTGAAACTGGTTGTGCCTTCGACGCGTTTCTTGCAGAGAGAGTGAGGAGTACTCCCATCAGAAATATGTGATCGCCGCATAATGTATCCAGGGCAGCCCTAGTTATATGACAATGACACGAAAAATGTATATAAAAAAACGTGAGATTTGTGGGGTTTTTTTTTGTATTTACAACAGCATTTCTGGCAAAGTGGTTTGTTCGAAAGTGTATGGTACTATTAGTATTACTACATGTAGTACAACGTTACATATAGGAATATGACGAGGCGTGCGCCGCCATCTTGAAATTGAGACAGTTTCGACTAGTCTTTGACGCTGCCGTATAGTCATTATTCGTGGAGCATTTAGTGGTGGCAAGATATAACGTAAATTATCATGAATCAAAATGTATAAATGTTGATTTTTTACATTGAATACATGATGTTCTTCTGTGAAAAAAACATCGGAAAATAGCGTTCGTCGAAAGCTCCGACTAAGTAGTCTGACCTGTCTCCCGCATTCAAACGTAAATAATTTCACAACTGGACGTTTTTGATATTGTTTAAGCAGTTCGGGATGATGCTTTATAGCTTAACAACAAATGTGGAACATATCTAGAGAAATGATTTACATATAAGCTCAAAATTCATTGAAAAACGGGAAATACTTACTTGTACTAGTTGTAGTGCAGCGGGGTCACGCTCTATTGTTCTCGGGGTCAACCCTTACAGAAATATCCTATAGGCGGCCTATAGACATGTCTATAGGCCGGCCTATAGGATCCTATAGAGAATTGGGACGTTTTACCTATAGGTTTCTATAGGCCAGCCTGTAGGTTCCTATAGGTTTCTATAGGCCAGCCTATAGGTTTCTATAGGTCAGTCTATAGGTATCTATATGTTTCTATAGGCCAGTCTATAGGTTTCTATAGGCCAGTCTATAGGTATCTATAGGTTTCTATAGGCCAGCCTATAGGTTTCTATATGCCAGTCTATAGGTTTCTATAGGCCAGCGTATAGGTTTATATAGGCCAGTCTATAGGTATCTATAGGTTTCTATAGGACAGTCTATAGGTATCTATAGGTTTCTATAGACCAGCCTATAGACATCTATAGGTCAGCCTAAAAGTTTCTATAGGTCAACCTATAGATGTCAACAGGTCAGCCTATAGACATCTATAGGTCAGCTTATAGACATCTATAGGTCAGCCTATAGGTTTCTCTAGGCCCACCTATAGATGTCTATATGTCAGCCTATAGGTGTCTATAGTCCAGCCCATAGACATATATAGGTCAGCCTATAGATGTCTATAGGTCAGTGTAAAAGTTTCTATAGGCCAGCATTGAATTTCTACACACTTTCTGGACTTAGAAAATGAATTAATGTCCCAAGAATATTCTGAAAAATGAATTCTTGAGACAAGAAAAAGAATTTTATTAAGACTATATATATATATATATATATATATATATATATATATATATATATATATATATATATATATATATATATATAAACAAAAACCAAACTTTCATCCTTTTAAACTTTTATTTACTGAAAAATGTATGTTTAGAAACAAAAAGTTTTCAAATACCTCTCTGAACACAAGTATTAAATTGTCAAATAGCAGATAGATTTGCTTAAAAATAGTCCTTGGCTGAACTCTGCGTTTTTGTTGAAAATGTAATGTCATTGTAAACTCCAGATGACTTGTCTTTGAATTTGTGCAGTTACTTAACAGTACTAGTGTGTCCTGCAGAAAGAGTAAAGGTTCCCAGTCATGTATGGTATCTCTTCCAATATTTTAATGAATTTTCCCTGATGCCTAAAATTATTACTGGAATCTTCTGTTGTTACTATGTACTATGGTCATCATTTGCTTGGTGATAGCCTGCTTGTTGCTCCATTGCTAGCTGTCATGGTGCCTTTTATGTTCTTTGAGTTTCGGTCATAGATCTTCATATTGTCATCTTCTTACATACTGGACAAACTCTTCTGCAAAATTGTGATCACTCACTCCTTTTGGCAAGTAGGCCTAAACTGAATTTTCACTTTGGATGATGTGGAGGGATAGCTGGAAAAAGGTGGATTATCTCTGGTGGATTTATCCATGGTTTGAGTTGTCCAGACAGTTAGGTATCTCTAAGCTGTTTTCTGAAAAGAAATTTATGTTCAAATATATTAGAATACATACAATTATCAACGCATCAGCTCACTACTCAATGACTAGAATACTTCAGGACTAGAATACTTCAGTCACAGTGTCAGTGGTAACAAATGCATTACGGATTCAAAATAAATTGTTTATTTAAAGCTGCATTACCTGCACTTTGAATGCTTTTTTTCAAAATGTTTTGTTTACACCCTGAAGAGTATTACATCATCTTTGGGTATACATAGTTCTGTAGCAATTTGAGTTGAGTGATCGTGGGGTACGTATCCAAGAATTGGCGCCCTCAACGGCAATCATGATTATTTATAAATATCTACGTACTGCTTTGGATAATATCGATCAGTGATTAACACTAGCATGCATATCTCAGTTAAGTACATAGAGTGCTCACCTTTCATATGGTTGACAAGTAGTTCACAGACTTATAAACCAGTCCATTCTACATATTCTATCCCTATTTAGGAGTACGTAAATGATAATATTGTCTGCAAAAGCAAAACAGATACAAAACATATAACTATTACACAATCACAATTTAGCCTCAATAGAACATGTACAGGAATAGGAACTACGTTTGGCACTTATTTTGAGACTTTTCGCAATATTTCTCTTCATTCAGCCGGAAACTAAGTGTTACATAACTGGCATTGTCACTATAAGCTGAAGACAAATACTTTTGTCGAGAGTATTTTAATTAACGAAAATATTGCAGAATAATATTATTACTTTAATGTAAGTAAGACAAGCCTTCATGGAAGGCATAGACCAAAATTGATTTGACTCATATTTTAGACACTGCAAAACTAAGTATACAGTCGTAGTGTACTAGACCAATCAAGGTGTAAATCCCACATTCTTTCTTCGAAAACGTACAACTTGGTTTGTGCATGGTATAATTATATATAATCTCCTGTAAGGGTTAGCGTCATCGAGTCAAGGAGCAGTGAATCCTCTATTACGGCCACATCCCTCCGAGTCATTAGGCGAGGAGAGAACATACACTTTTAGGGAATGAGGAATCCACGATGACAACGCACACGAGAGAAATACTGGGTGATACTATATTTATTATATCCATATCCCACTTATCTTTAAAAAAAAAGAAAGTGTATTGCAAATATCAATTATGCAAATTATCACTAAAACCAAAAACTATACCAACAGGCTTAATAGGATATGTGTGTACCAAATGTTGCAGAGTGCGTATTCTTTAGATATGGCTTAATTACTAGAAAATATTAATTATGTAATTAGTCGTTGAAACTAAAAACGCTGCCAAGTAGATTTTTTAGGACATGTGTTCTTAGTCATGATTGATGTATGTTGCATTCAGTTTAAATCTGGTTTGGAAGGAATTACTTCTGATTCAGAACGAACGCAGAAAGAGAGTGCGCCATCACAAGGACAGTGTTGGCGATGATTCCATTGGCTCCATAGTCACCTCGACCGTAGACAAGTGTGGTTATTTCAATCATCAAATCATAAGCTGGACAGGTTTATTCTTTGTACATAACCTATCACAAACAGTCAAACTTAGAGTCTGGCTTTCCCGATCCCTGTTAATCTAGTCATTTATGATTATGTGCAGATCTACATGTAACCTATAAATACAATATAATGACACCCGCTTCAATAAAGGTTATAGGTAAATGATGTTAATTTGGAGAACTCTGCTTCCAAATGAAATGTAGATAAACTCTTAAACTCGTCCTCACAGAAAGCCTGTATTGAACTGTTGTTTAGTTGCATGTTCAATATGTATAACGCATAGGACCATAAACAAAGTAGAAGTACCAGTACAGTTTAATGCACTATTAAACACATGATATGTTATCACATTAAATATACGAATAAAACAACAAGAGAGATGTATCGTAAAACAGAATGCATTACGGTGGTTTCGTTTAAAGTGGTAAACTATAATTTAGTGTACCCATATCAGTTCAGCCTCGATTTCAATATAAGGTGTGACATGGTATAAATCACTTAGTTCTGCAAGGCTGACAGCATTTATGCATGTGTTCTATGAAGACCACAATAAGTACGATGCGTTACAGTACTAGCATGATGCAGCCACTTTACATCAGTTAGGTATATGAAACTACATTATGTAACCAGTACATCGTGTTAAACAGAACAAAGAGGATCTAAATTCCATGATCTGAGAAGACTTTAACACACGCCTACTATTCTGGCGACACTTCAAAGAGAGACGACTACGTAATCTGGTGTTGCAGTCGAGGTGAGTTACTGAGCTGCTTAATTGTTCTGAATGGATATATGTATGGTAAATTGCTCTCGCATATTTGGAATTCGAATAGAGATTCAATCAACAAGTGTCAACTGACTTTATAGTTTGTTCAGACTAAAGAAATAGGAAATTTGCTGGATATAGTTATGTTTTATAAAAAGATGTACTCTATATATTAGGGGCTGTCAGGGGATAAATCGTAACTCTCCCAGCTGTGGTCTTAGGTCGTCAGCAATTCATGTTATGAAATATCCAAGTCGTATGTTAAATATTGATCCGAGTCTGACGGTTGTTTTCCCCGCAACGTCAAACAACATATTTCTTCAACAATACAATACGGTATTTATCGACAAATGTATTGATTTTCAGCAAGACCGATCTATTCTTACGAAGAACAATAACCAACAGCAGTAACACATACCATATAACTTGACATGACACCATTGCATTAGTCTAGGTCAGGTGTGCACACCCTTAGCCACATTATATAACAAATCACATTCTGAACGTGCATGTTAAAATGCTAATCACAGGATAGTCAGTTTAACTGATTTTACATTAATTAATTTTAGTGGTGTAAGAAACCAGCTATGCTCTATGTTCACGAGGTTGTGATACGACATGGGAAACTCATTTAAAAAACTTATATTTACTTTAAATTTTCGAAGCTTGGAAATATTATCTCAAAGGCTATGAATAACCTAAAAGTGCCTAAATAGAAACAAAAACCCTCTAGATCAACCAGGGGGGGAACCTCTAGGACTCCCTCACCCCAGAGGTCACTCATGCATTAAACCAACAATAAGATTCACCAAATTTGGCTTTAAGAGTACAAAAATTCCAAAGGTTCTAGGTGGAAGACCTCCTAGGACCTCCCATAAGAAGTGGACATATCCCAGAGGTTCTAGGGGGGGGGGGGGAACCCTAGAAACCTACCCTACCCCCTCCCCATATTGGTGCCATCTTGTAAAGCTTGGAAATTATAGAGGAGTGTACATATTCCCATCTCAAACTTTCCCACTACCTTTCGTCAATATTGTATTAAACTCAATAAATATATGGTAGTACTATCCCTTGATCTCAGGGAATATTTGCAACGGTCAAGCAGTCCATACTGAGCCACGATAAAAAATAACTGGCATGTGAATATGCTATAGAGGGGGGATCATCATGCTGTAAAATTAAGTAATAGGGGGTCAGCCTGTTTTCAGTTTTACAGATTTGGGGGGGGGGGGGGGTCAGTGACTTTTCGTTGGCCTTATGGAATAGACCACTGACACCCACCCCTCCCTACGGCTGGAGAAACTGACCGGTCCGTCTGAATGTTGAAGCTCACCAATCAAGTTGCCGATTTGCATTTTCAGTGTGTCAACATACCATGGCATAAAACTGTCAATTTATTTAATATAATCTGTGTGTGATAGAACAGCATCTCTTTACTCTCTTTATTAGGCTGTGCGAAAACCAAACAGACAATTGTGGCAACAAATTTAGATGTTCAACATTGGCGAAAAAAGAAATTCCAGCATGGGCGTAGGATCCGGAGAAACAAAATAATTCGCAGGCAAGGAAAAAATGTTGACTGTCCACCAATGTTCCAAACCCTAGCCCCGAAAACGAAATCTATAAATTTCGTCAATGTAGGGAGGTGAACAAGGTCTTGAACCAGACGTGTTATTTAAGTGTTTATGTTGCATCGACATTTGGTCGAATGGCATCGGCCTAACTGATGTTTATGTCGCATTTCACAATGGAAAACTGCTAGTGGCAAATGATATATTTTTATCTCAATGGCTAAGGCCCCTTAATAAATTTGTGAACTTGATGTGTCCCAATGTTTAAACAAATATTTTGTTTTAGGGGCCACAGAACCTGGTGATGCGCTTTCAAGATCATTCATTCTTTTACTGTGATGCATCACCTAAAAGTGTTTTATATTTGGAACAGTGCTAGTAATGTGCAACAAATGGATTTATTGCTTCTTTTCATGTCATTTCAACGACGATATAAATGTTTGTGTACATGTAACTTTGAAAAAACCCACAATGAATTCAAACAATTCACACAGGGATGTAACAAAATATACAAATTTATAAATACTCTTATGAATACTTGTCGGTAGGAATAATATGTGTCCGCAGTACATCTTAACTGCGCAAAATGCAAAAGAATCACGTATAAGTCTAACTGACGTTTAGATATGAAAATACATATTTTACTAAAAACAAGATACAGCTTAATGTAATATGCAATACCTCATAGATGTCATAACTCAGAGTGAGAAATTAAAGTTTCAAATGGCAGGGATTGAGACAGAACAGAATACGAACATGCTTTTTTTCCACTTTTAAACAAATCAACCATAACGACCAAAAGGTATCAACAGCGCAAGAAATAACAAACACACTGATACTAGACAAATTGCATTTTTCAAATAGAGTACATTAATTTTATTTAGAATGGCTAAAAAGAAAGAAAACTACACAATGTTATAAGCAGATAATGACAACTTGTTCCTAAACCACAACAAATAATAGCATATATATGTTAAAATAGGATATAAAAACAAACCAATCAGTGCTGCCTTAAAAGACAAAGGGCAGCAGCACTGGTTAACCCACCCAATGAAGACATATTTATAGACATGCATTCAATCCTATGTAATGAACAAAAACAGTAACGGGATATTAATAGAATCAAGAGGCATTTTTTAGAGATACCAAAACTATTGGTAAGAAGACAAAAAGATTTAGGAAAACAGCATCTCAAATACTGTCAGCATCAAAGCTGTATAATTATGGTGTAGCCTACGATTGGAACTAGATATTATTTCTGAGTGATCATCTGAACATAAACGGTGATCTAAAATCACACAGTGAAAACAGAATCTTCTCCTTACACAGAATATTATGTCTAATAGAATGAATATTTAAAAAAAACCACAGCCCACGAATGGTACCCTCGCTCAGGTTTGACAACTTATAATGACGTCCATCTGATTTTTAAGGTCAAGACCTATCGAAAAACATATTACTTGCATACTTTAAAGCGAAAAAACTTCTAAACATCTTGATGATAATTACATTAATTAATTAGGATGCTACGTATTGTCTAACTTACTTTGAAGGGGTTTGATGATTGAAAAGTTATGTTCACTCAAAATCAAGTGTCAATAATTATTTATGAACAAAAAATATAATGTAGGCTTACTAATGTATAATTGTTTTACGTGTTAATTACACTAATTAACACTTGTTTAGCGTTCATGTTTATCTAACAGGGGGGTATTTAATGATGAGAGGAAGGTATTCAAGTACTCCCATACCTAATGATAAGCACACTACTCACAGAAGCGTTCAAAAATGTATACCTATTGTACGTTGCATGTAATCTGTTTAAATTCAGTAGGAATGGTTTTACGATTATACAGTGACTCAGAAATAATTCGTCACATTCAGACTACCCATATCCATAGACGTGTTACTTGCATGGGTTTTTGAACAAATGGTATTTCATGAATATTATTTTTTTCACTCTTTATGCTAATTAAGAAACGTCATATTTCAACATGTTCCACCACTTAGATTTTTAAAGACTTTTGATGTATTCATAAAATTCTGAGCAAGATGCACTAACATGTAACAATTATTTATGTTGCAATTATGTCGACGTTCGGCCTACATTTCCGCTAGATTCACTGGACCAATAAAAAATTGATTTTGATTTTCTGAGGCGTTGTTAACCAAAATTGTCATTGTCAATCTCATCTATATCGCAACTAATTTTTTTTTAATGGAGAGAAATTAACACACACACACACAAACGCGCGCGCGCGCGCGCACGCACGCACACGCACACAGTTACACACATGTTGCTTTGGATGTGATACTCGTCACGACATGCGTACTACCGTGCTACAGATGATAATGATGTAAGCTTGTACAATCGTCTGTTAAGTCTTGGATTATGTTTGAAATCAGCAAGAGATCATTCGATATACTAATATTTATATTATGTGTGCCACTTTTTCCGGCAATTTTTATAAAAAGGTTTCCAAAATTACATGCTTACATGTAAGCGTTTTGAAAGGGAATACCGAACTTACTTCACTTATTAATTTATCTACAATGATAAAGTAGACAAAGCATTACAATACTGTAATATATATATATATATATATATATATATATATATATATATATATATATATATATATATATATATATATATATATATATATATATATATATATATAGTTTCAGATTGGGGTCGGGTCATCATTGATCAGTACACGTCGTTCCTCTTCTTCTTCTTGATTTGGTTTACTGCATCTACAGATCCAGGTTAGACCACCATCTACGGTTTCGTTCTCAATCGCCTTGGTAAATCTGTTGGTTTCGCTTGTACATGGTATTTTTCGGACAAACCACATGAGTATTATTCCGATGATGCCAACCTGAACCTGATTGCCAAAAAGGAAGACAACGTCTTAATAATTCACAAAAGGGTAATCGGGGAATGTCTTAAGCATTCACTACGACTTTTTATACTGTCATGTATATTAACATTACACGTTCGTAGCTGTGTGTGTGCGCGTGCGCACGTATGTGTACGTATGTATGTGTATATCTATGTATGTATGTATGTATGTAGAAAGAAATGCATATGGAACTTATAAGTCAGTCCGTATAAATAGATGTAAAATCCGACGTTTCGAATAAATATTCTTTTTCAAAGGGAATATCGGCGAGATACAGAAATGTTAGGTAAGCACCTGAACATATCCGAATGTAATGGAACAAAACGACAACCGAGCGTGATAAACGGTTATACGTGTGAAAAGTTCTAATATTCGCACGCACCAAATAGAACCCAATAGAACACGCCTGAAATTTAACAAAAAACTGATTAGACTGGGAATGACGACAATAAACTATTAATTCCAAGGGGTTCCAGCGTTCCGAGACGGAAAATGATTTCTTCGTCCTTTAACCTCAATACTTTCTCATCACCAGAAACCTAACAAACTCCTGAAAACATATCTGATACACTGTGATCGTTGGTGGTAAAATGCATAGATACGGGATAGTTACGATTCTTTTGTCTGGTCAGGCGGAGATGTTCCACGAAACGATCACCAAGACGACGTACAGTTGAACCTATATACAAAATAAAACACATTTCTGACATGTAATGCAATACACTACATAATACAAGTAAATCTACTCGTAACAGGCACACTGTTCTGAGGGCCAAAAACATGATTAGTATTACTACTGAAACGACATGTACCACATCGAGTACGATCGCATGGAAATGAACCAGCATTAACTTCCAATTCACGTTGTTCTATATGGACCACCACATCACCAAGCTGTTAATAGTACTTCAGGAAACAATGAATTGGTAACCCTATTACAACGTAAGATATTAAAATGCTTGACATAATGTTTTTAACTCTAGTGGAAAAGGGATGGTATGTAAGAGCTAATATGGGACGATCGTTCTTACACTTCTGATCATGTGATTTGATACAAGCTTCCCTAGACAAAAATTATACTTTATGTAAAGCCGCATTGGTAACAGACATTGGATAACCACGTTGATGGAAGTACGTGCAAAATTCAGCAGACCTTTCTGTTATTTTTTTCTTATGTATGTATGTATGTATGTATGTATGTATGTATGTATGTATGTATGTATGTATGTATGAGTTCAAAAGTAATGAGTAGAACACTCGTGATAAATAAATTCAATCCTGTAGTTTCGAATGAATATGCTTTCACAAATAATGCCAAGGCAAGATATAAGTAGGTCATCACCTGACAATATATCTTTGTGTTATGATATAGAACAAAACACCGCAATTTCTAATAAATGGTAGAATATGCGAATAAAGATCTAAAAATCACGGGCACCAAACAGAACCCCAGAACACGCCTGAAAGATAGAATAAGGGTAGTTAGATATTAGGGAATGGTGTAAATAATCTATTAATTCCATGGGGTTCCAGCGTTCCGAGATGGTAAATGATTTCCCACTCTTCATTTAACCTCAATCGATCCTCATCTCCAGAAACCTTACAAATTCCAGAAATAGACATAGCTGATACACTATGATGATTAGTAATGAAATGCACAGATACTGGATAGTTACGATTCCTTTGTCTGGTGAGACAACGTACAGTTGAACCTATACACACACACAATTATATCTGGCATGCAATGTAATACACTAGGTTAGTACTGATACAAGTAAATCTGCTCGTAATAGCCACACTGTTCTTAGGGCCAAAACATGATTATTATTAATAATAAAACATGTACCACATCGAGTACGATCGCATCGAAATGAACCGGCATAAACTGCCAATCCATGTTGTTCTGTATGGACCACATATCTCTATGAGATTGATATTACAACGTCAAGCTGTCAAAGGTGCCTCAGAAAATAATGAATTGTTACCCTATTAGAATGTAAGATTATGATATTAAAATGCTTGTATATTATGTTTTTAACTCTGGTGGAAAAGGGATGGTATGTTAGAGCCAATATAAATGGGACGTTCGTTTATGTATGTAAGTATGAATGGATGTATGTAGGAGTGCAAAAGTAATGAGTAGAACAGTCCTGATAAATAAATTCAATCCGTTTCGAATCAATATTCCTTCTCATAGGATATCACGGCTAGATATATAGTATGCTATCAGCTGACTGTATATCTAAATGTTATAGAATAGAACGACACACCGCAAGTTCTTACACACGGTGAAATACGCGAGGAGAGATCTAAAGGTAACGAGTCACGCGCCCCAAAGAGAACCCTATAGAACACACCTGAAAGGCGTTCCACAAGGATCAGTACTGGGACCGACCTTGTTCAATATCTTTCTTAATGATATATTTTACTTCATTTTAACCTGCAAATTGAATTCTTATGCTGACGATAATCAGATATTTTATGCAAACAAAGATATTACTGATCTTATGCGAAAGCTAACTTCTGATCTATCTACAGCTACACAGTGGTTTAGTAATAATCTGATGAAGATAAACCCAGAGAAATTACAGTTTATGCTTATGGGTAATGAAAGCACTGGTGAAAATAACATTAACGTCTCCAATGTTAACATTTCTAGTAGTGAAAACGTAGATCTTTTGGGGGTTAATATTGACAACAAATTAAATTTTGATAAGCATATATCCTCCATTTGTACTAAAGTAAACAAACACTTGGCAGTCATTAGACGACTGAAGAAATTTATCCCGACTGACGCAAAATTACTTCTATATAATAGCCTTATCTCTCCACTTTTGAATTATTGTAGTAGTATATGGGGTGGCTGCAGTAAAAGAAATCTTGATAAGCTAGAGAAATTGAATCACAAGGTACTCCGTCTTGTCTTCCATGACTACAGTAGTAGTTATGACAGGCTCCTTAAGAACCAAAACCTTGTCAGCCTTTCAGAACAAAGAAACAACAATGTAGCTAATTAGTTGTTAACGCATTAACTGGTACCGCTCCTATTTACATCACTGACATGTTAACACCTAGGGCTACTACTAATAATTTAAGGGGGAATAACATATTGAAAATTCCAAGAGTTCATACCACCAAACACGGCTTGCACTCTTTTTCGTATCAGGCACCAGTAATTTGGAACAAACTGAGTAATGATTTAAGGATGGCTGATAATCTAGCGTCTTTCAAACGTAAAATAAAGCAAGGCAATGTCTCTCAACCCATGTTTTACTTGTAATTTAGTGTTGTTGGACGACTTAATACGCAATGTGATTTCCATCATTTTATATATCAGCTCTAGGTTTTAATGTTGAATGTGTCTTTTGAGTCTTTGTTGTTGATTTGTTTTGTTTGGTATGAGTTATTATTGTGATGTGTATTTTATCTTCCTGACGGTTTTACTGTAGTTTTTTATCTATATTTTACATCTAGGATATATTAGCACGTCTGTGCTACTTTTTAAACCGAGTATAAATAAAATAATAATAGCTAGAATAAGGGTAGTTAGATATTAGGGAATGATGTAAATAATCTATTAATTCCATGGGGTTCCAGCGTTCCGAGATGGAAAATGATTTCCTCCTCCTTCAAACTTAATCGATCCTCCTCACCAGAAACCTTACAAATTCCTAAAATAGACATATCTGATACACTATGATCATTAGTAATAGCATGCACAGATACAGGATAGTTACGATTCGTTTGTCTGGTGCGACGGAGATGTTCCACAAAATGATCACCAAGACAGTTGAATCTATATACAGAAGAAACAAAAACATTTCTGGCCTGCAATGCATGCACTACGTTAGTACTGATATAAGTAAATCTGCTCGTAACAGGCACACTGTTCTTAGGGCCAAATACATGATTATTATTAATAATAAAACGACATTTACCACATCAAGTACGATCACAAGGAAAGGAACCAGCATTAACTTCCAATCCATGTATGGACCACCGTATCTCTAAGATTGGTATCACAGCGCCAAGCTGTTAAAGGTGCTTCGGAAATAATGACTGTCATGGGTTACCCTATGTGAACGTACTATATATAAATGCTTGTATTTCATACTCTTAACTCTGGAGGAAAAGAGATGGAATGTTAGAGCAAATATTCTCTTCCGCTCATGTTAATTGATACAAACTTCCCTTGACAAAGATGACACGTTCTCTAAAGCCGCATTGCCATTGGTAACCACGGCCACTTGGATGCATGGAAGTATGAGCACAATTAAGCAGACCTTTCCCTGAAATCCATATCACTACTACAACTACGACGTAAACGAGGTAATTGTGGATAGGGAAGGGAATCTTTACACTTATTAGGATGTGATGAACCACACTGCAAATATGAATGTGAACAGTAGGTTTAGTATAAACATATCTAGCTATACCATCACCATCAATCTTAAGTGAAATGTCAAGGAAATCGATAGTTCAAAAATGTCACAAGTATACTGAATAGCAGTATTGAAGATGTACACGTAATCAATAAATCGCACCAGTTCCTCAAGTTTCGGTGTGGCAGCACCAACATCATCATCGATAAAGCATTTATATAAATCAGGTAAGATCCAATGATATGATCTGATCTGAAAATAAGGTGTTCCTGATAAGACATAAATAGACAAAGATAACTAGGGCTAATACATCTTCCCATAGCAACGCCGCGTCTCTGCACAAAATACATGTCATTTTAAAAGTAAAATAATTACATACAAGAACATGATCAACCAATCTCAGTAAAACGTTGGTAGCAGGGCCAAGGTCTTAAATTAAGATAGTGTTCGAGTGCAACTAAATCTTCATTATGTGCTAAGGAAGTATACAAGGATTTAAAGTCCATAGAAAAAAGACGCTGTGGCTTACCTTGTTGCGTATGTATGTATGTATGTATGTATGTATGTATGTATGTATGTATTATTTTAGAGTACTAGTGTGTATTGTGTGTGTGAAGCAAATGAAGTATAAAGATATAAATATAACGCAAGTCGTATGAGAAGAGACTTACCAAGACTGTTAAATAGCTTAACATGGCACCAATACTTAAAATTAGTTTCCAAACACTGAAAACACTGCCCTTTCCCTTCACAGTAATTTTAAACATTATGCCATATGCCTTAGTCAGAGTACGATATTCAACCCCATCCGATTTGTATTTGTATGCAAATCTAAGATAATGAGAAAGAAAGAAATTCAATATATTTCTCATAATACATATATATATATATATATATATATATATATATATATATATATATATATATATATATATATATATATATATATATATATAACGGTGAGTATCAATCTGCTAAGACAGTGCTCTATACCGCAGTGGCAGAGCGTAATACGCTCTGCCACTGCGGTATAGAGCACTGTCTTAGCAGATTGATACTCACCGAGTTACATACGCTCCTCCTCCAAGTCGAGCACTCTACTCAACCAGCTACCAGACCCAGAATGGAACAGCCACGAAAGGTAAACCTGAACTGCTCTCTAAAGAACATTCCCCTCCCACCTTCGAACACTTACACAAAAAAACTCATCGAAAAAACCGAAAGCGTCATCCGGAGAATGCGATGGAAGGCATTCTTTTTTCTCGCAAAACTATATATATATATATATATATATATATATATATATGTGTGTGTGTGTGTGTGTGTGTGTGTGTGTGTGTGTGTGTGTGTCTGTGCGTGTTTGCGTACATGCATGCATGTAATCTTTTGTCTTCATTTATAGTTTATACTAACTTATCATTACAACACAATGTAGCGATACTTTTCACACTGTCGATGATACACACGCTAACATATTAAATTGGTAACCATTTTGCACAATCTGGATTTTAGAGCATTTATTGAGCTATGAAGCTATCCGGCATAGCACCTGCCTAGTCTATCTGTTTAAGTTAAAGTATAACGTAGTATTGTCCATCTGTGAAATAATTAAGCAATAAACCACCCCTGGGGATGGTATACCAAGAGGTTTTGACCAGTGTACGAAATATATGCACGAGCGATAGCGAGTGCATATATTGAGTTCACTGGTCAAAACCGAGGGGTATACCATTCCCATGGGTGGTTTATCGCTATTATATTATACCAGTATATTGAAAATGTCGGAAACAAGATAAGACGCAACATTTTCTGGGTTCATTTTGCCCCCATCCCTGCACGGACTACAACGTTAGACGAACAGTGAACATCAAAATTTGGACTCGTGCCAACTGCGCATTATCGCTCATTTTAGACGCGCTAGTTCGATGTCTAGACCAATGAGATCTCTCGATTTGCGCCATCAATATACTGGTATAATATAATATATGATAACGCATGATGCAGCATACATAGGGAAATATAAAGTAAATAAATCATACCTAAAATTATGTCCTAGTCCATTGGCTGGATTGTCAATACGGAAGAAACTATATTTGGGTTTGCAGTTGGAAGTTTTGGTCAGGTAACACGTCCAGTCGATTTTAATTGCGATCGATCCTCCCTGAAAAGACAATGGCAGACATACAGTATGTATGTATGTATGTATGTATGTATGTATGTATGTATGTATGTATGTATTTATGTATTTATGTATGTATGCACACACACACACACACACACACACACACACACACACACATATATATATATATACGGTATATATATATATATATATATATATATATATATATATATACGGTATATATATATATATATATATATATATATATATATATATATATATATATATATAAATAACTCGGTGAGTATCAATCTGCTAAGACAGTGCTCTATATCGCAGTGGCAGAGCTCAATAGTTGCGCACTATATATATATATATATATATATATATATATATATATATATATATATAACTCGGTGAGTATCAACCTGCTAAGACAGTGTTCTATACCGCAGTGGCAGAGCGTAATAGTTTTCCAAAACTATATATATATATATATATATATATATATAATTCAGGGGACACTGACGTATCATTCAGAGTGAAAATATGATTGAGGGTGGGAATTAAAGCTTCAAACTTAAAATTACCTTCATTGCCATGGCTTCGAAGTCTTGGTTAGCCCTAGCTACAATATCCCCGATGCGAAAAATTTGACAGAATAAGAGAGTTTCGTTGGAAGGATCAAAGAAACACGACTGTAGAAAAGTTGGATCACTGTTCACCAATACATTAGACCTAAATTACAAAGATATCACAACACCACAATCAATGGAATGCCTATTTACTTTACAGGATAAACATTGTCATTTCTTTTTACTTTTATCTTTGTTGTGCATATGCATATTGCAAAAAATAATAATAATGAAAAGATCCCTAAGTGCCTGTAATTGTAAAAGGTAATGCATATTCATTATCCAACCATTGCATAAACATTTCTACTGACTACCATGAATCCACGTGGCACACAGGAAAGATCCCTAAACGAGAAACAAGTTCATGTGTGTGGTGTAAAACCACGAACTGACTCTCCAGACCCCAAGGTTAATGAAAATGTCTATATTGCATGACAGGAGTGACATTGCAATATTTAATTATGAACGGCTGAACCTTGGTTATACTTTTGTTTGTATCATCATAAAGAAATGAAAAGGGCTTAGTTACATTCAGAAGTCAAAATAAAGCTTACTTACTTTCAATTAGATGATACTTACTGACTGTGATGAAATTTTGGATAGGATATGGCATTCTTTATGAAAACCGTAAAATTGGCAGCTTCATATAAAAGTGGTCTATCCCTCCTTTAAGAAATTAACAAATGAAAATGTTATGACTTGTTTTGAAAACAAACTCACACATAAATGTGCATATAATATATATATATATATATATATATATATATATATATATATATATATATATATATATATTATTATTATTATTATTATTACATTCATACACATACATACATACATACATACATACATACATACATACATACATACGTACATACGTGCATACATACATACATACATACATACATACATACATACATACATACATACATACATACACACACCCATATATACATACATACATACATACGTTTACATACGTACATACGTGCATACATACATACATACATACATACATACATACATACATACATACATACATACATTCATTCATTCATTCATTCATTTAGACAGACAGATAGACAGACAGGCAGGCAGACATTAGTATTTCAATCACATCTAAGTAATGTTTCATATATGGAACTAATAGGGGTGTCTTGTTTTCCGCTGCTTCCTTGTGTTTAGAGAAGGCTTATCGGTGCATGTGACATGGGTACAGTTTTACCTTGGTCCTGGTTCGACATCTTTCTCCAATGGACACCATGCTTGTATTTCACAAGTTGTTATGTTTTCTCCGTATGTTGGATTCGGGATACATTTTCCGGTACAGCGGCCTAGGCAATTGGAAATGCAATACGTATATTCAGTGATAATAAAAATGAAGATTGTGCTGTTGGGAATGATACCATACAAAATTCACAAAATATATCAAATTAACCTTGTTACAAAACAGAATTCAAGAAATGGTAAAATGTTGTGATTTGAAAGAACATTTTAACAAATACTAGCCATTTCCTCTATCAAGAATTATGCTTTTAGGACAGTCGGTATCTCTTGTACACCTTGCACCTTCAACACTGGGGTCCTAGAAAAGGCAAACAGAAATTACGAATAGAATATTAATTTCGGGAGTGAAATGAGAATAGTGTTAAGCTTGTAGTAAGACCACGGAACAGTGCTCTGAAGGTTGCTGAGCAAAAAGGTGAAGGATCGCAGTACGTCTGATTGGGCAATCTGTTAAAATCAACTGTACATATCATTCCTCAATAAAAATAGCCACTAATGGCATAAATCCATTAACTTGAAGGGCAAATATAGAATAAAGGGGGATATGTTAGTGAATATTAATATTTTAATGAAATGGTATAATTATATGCATGTCAATGTCTAAACACTATAGCTATATTGCGGTCATGGGTTATTGTATAATTATGTCAACATATATGTATACATTGCCCAGCCACAACAAATATGTTTAAAAAAAATATACCCTCGCCTCCCCACCCCGTGCTTTGTAATATTTAGTCAATTACATAGGGGTGAAATAGAGCAAAAGAGCCTAATAACTGAACTTTAGAATTTGACTCGGAACAAACCACTATTTGTAGAAATGACATGTTCGAACATATACAGAGATCATAATTATACATGAAACACAATTAATCCTTACTTCAGCACATTTTCCTTGGCTTTGGTCCTCAGTGATCACCATATTAGTCATCACAAAGAATGCATCATTCATCTGGAAATATAGAGTAAAATTTAAAGTAAGCAGAGTCTTTGCATGTTATTTTACAGATTTAGGCTGCTTTCACAAAAACTTGTTAGGGGGGGGGGGGTCGGGAGATTTTTTTTAAAACCCTAATTTTTTTTCAAGTACCCCCCTGCCATATTCCAAAATGTTTCAAGTACCCCACTGCCAAAGCCCAAAATATTTCATGCATTTTATTAAGAGTTTTTCCAGTGTTATTTAGACCGATTTGATTTCTTTTAGCACACATTTAGGAAGAAACTGAACTGGAACAATACAGTATAAAACTCTCTTTAGATAACATGTGCATCACAATATTTGCAAATACAACTAAAATGACATTCAAATGTAACACTACTAGTATAATGTTCTAATACAATATTGAACAGAAAACAAAGACTCAGTTGGTCTGCTGATCATTTTACAAGAGTTATTCAAAGTGTAATTCATTTTTGTTAACATAGGACTGTTGTGGACATCAACTGTTCCAGTTCCAGTTATCAAGTTCTTTCACTTTCAATTTGGAAATGTCACCGTTTCTGACAAGCGCATCCCAGTCATATTCATCAAATTCAGATATGTTTTACAGAGATATGTTTTAAGCATTCCAAAATAATTCAACAGTTTGTGCAAACACTACTTTATGAACATGTTTATTGAGACTATATTGGAGTATTTGCTCACATTGTTTCAGTTCACTACCTCAGTCCTGCCATATATCTTTAGGGTAACTTTATATTGAGAGTTATGTCAAAGTTTATTTATTTCTCTTTATATTTACAAGTAATAGTATATTCATGCAAAATTGAAAAGTATGTGCAAAAAACTTATTTTACTTTTTCTGTTAACTCAGCTTGTGAGATATTGTCTTCTGTTTCACATGTAGCAGACTTTGCCAATATGCTAATTTTAGGAAATATTTAGAATGTATTATTAAAAGTTTATGTTGAAAATTTAGTCATACCTATAGGATGAAAAAATACCTTGCACAGAAGTTTTTGATACTTGTCAAGTATGTTTTAGTGCAGGTGCATCTTTTACATTTTGATGGCAGGCCGAGATGAACCTTTTCCAACTCTTTTTTTTATAACTTCCAAGAGCTGCAAATGTAAAATGTTGTCTGTCATATTTGTCTGTCATTTAATACTAGTAAGAATTTACATGAAAAAGTTACATATCATTGTGATAACCACAAACCAAAACACAGTCATGTCACAAAGAATATTTTCAGTACAGTGTAAAGGTAATTTCACACATTAAATGAACCAAATTTCAGTAGATAGTAGTGTACATGAAAGACACTGGTATTTTCAGACAAAAAACAATATGTACCACTCAATTCGCCCATTTCAATTTATCATTACATTAACAGTTTATTAAAAGAAAATTAAAATTTGACTGTTTTTGTTTTTCATTTTACTAACTTGTGAGCAACTTTTGTTTGTAGCTGTTGTTGTTGTTGTTGTTGTTGTTGTTGTTGTTGTTGAAAAAGGAAGATCAACATTTTAAAAGCTTATGTTCCCATGTTTGAAAAGTCATGATGTCAATTTATTTTCAGGTACCCCCCTACAACCCATAACATTTTTTCAGGTACCCCCCCACACACTATCCATATATTTTCAAGTCCCCCTAAAATCTCCCGACCCCCCCCTAACAAGTTTTTGTGAAAGCAGCCTTATTTGACTCGTTTTATTTGTGATTTTGGCACCCCAACGCTACTACCAGTTACAGATTTCTACTGCTCCCACATCCTACTGTTACAACTATTTTACCATAAAATACAACAAACCAGTCTAAGCTCGCTGATGACAACCGTGCAATTAATCTCTTGTTAGCTGTGGTGTGATGTGATGTGGTGTGATGTGACTTTGAACAGTGTGGTAAGATATTGGGATTACTGTGGTGGTGTGGGGATGTTGACCTCGGCCCTGACGATATTTATATTAAACCATTTAGTCTTTGTTTAGTTCAGACCTTCTACTCCGCCAATTAGAGCCAAACATTGGAATTAATTAATGCCGCTCCTTCACACAAATTCACCGTGGTGTTCAGTTGCTATGTATATTACCCTGTCCATTATGCTACCTTAATCTGCGTATGCTTCTAAATGGACTTGTACAGAAACAGACCGTCATCATATAAATAGGGGAAATTTAAATAGTTAAACCCGGAAGATATAATGTATGAAAGTCACAATATATAATTAATTACGTATACAATTGTATATATCTCATTGTATTATGTATGAAAGTGACATTGTATACTAAATTAATTGTATACTGGTATAGATCTGATGATGTAATGTGTGAAATGTATCTGGTATATCAGCTCTTTTGCTGTTAGTCTCTAGTCCTTTAGTCTCAACCCTACTATGATCCCAAAAGCGTCACGTGGCATAGAAACCTCACTGAAAACCAGTTCAAAAAAAGGTATAGGAACCACACATGCTCATGCAGAAATGCAAATCACAGAAACAGTACAGAACTCAGCAAATACATCTGGACTTGAAGGACTCTAATATTCATTACTCAATCGAATGGAGAATTATGAAGATCTGTGAACCGTATTCTAATGTCACCAAACGATGTAACCTGTGCCTGCATAAGAAGTTTTTGATTATATATCACCCTGAACTATGCACACTGAATGGAAGAAATGAATTAGTATCTTACTGCTGACACATGAGGAAGTTCCTATTATGTAACTATAAGTAAACAATAGTCTAATAGTATAGTTACCGGCCTCGCACATGAAAATATGTGCCACTTCGAATTCACCCGCCTGACGAGTGTGACCCGCTATACTGGCCATATGAAACAAATTTGTAGTGGAGAATCGAATATAACGAGTAATCAAGTCACCTTATTTTTTCACTCACTCACTCACTCACTCACTCATTTATATATATATATATATATATATAGTTTTGGTAGTACTGGAACTCTTTCTTGGGTGTAACTCGGAGTTTCACGCATATTGCGATCATCAGACACTGAGTGTCTGATGATCGCAATATGCGTGAAACTCCGAGTTACACCCAAGAAAGAGTTCCAGTACTACCAAAACTATTACGCTCTGCCACTGCGGTATAGAGCACTGTCTTATAGCAGATTGATACTCACCGAGTTATATATATATATATATATATATATATATATATAACTCGGAGTTTCACGCATTGTGCGATCATCAGACAACTCTGGTGTCTACTCTCTGGGTGTGCTGTTTATATAGAGTGTAGACAATAGAAATATCATCACTAGTGTCTGTGTTGGTGGGTTGGTGTTGTATGTGTGGAGGTGTTGGTTGTTATTGTGTGAGTTATTGGGTATGGACAAGTAGGTGTTGGCGGGTTGCTACATGTCGGCAGGAGAATAAATTTTATTTGTCCAACTTCAATAGAGCATCTATCACCTGAACTAAACCCGTTAACTAACGGAACACCAAAGCCCAAAACCACACACACACACACACACACACACACACACACATATATATATATATATATATATATATATATATATATATATATAAAGTAAGTCGACATCATCCGTTATACGTCACCTGTCATCAATCTAGCATTCCTATTGCAGATATGAAGGCGTATTTTTCACAACAGCCGTATATTTGCTTGTTGTATCACGTGATCACTGCACGCCCGTTGTAAACAAACATTGCAGACAACTCGAAATCCAGCTATAACCATCATTTCCAATGCCAAATTTATTATCAACCTTACAAAGTATCATCGTTGTATACATCGTAACAAGTCTTTGAACGTTACGTTTTGTGTCACGGGGAAATCGTCAAAAGTCCAGTGATGGCGAACGCACATGAATTCCTGAATTGATTAACGATATCAAAATTACCTTCACAGAGGGTGCAATTTTTGCTTAACTAGAACGACAAAGCTTATTACGAACATTTATGTACAGTTAAAGGAATACAGTACGCAAAACAAGGACGCACTCATTTTTCAGCTGAAGGTTATTAGTTTAAATTTGACTTTGAGTGATATGCAAATAGTAAACATTACGTCATACTACAGAGCAAACGCGCACTTTGATTGAATGATAAAGGTATAAGTATGGAGCGTAATCCACGTCAAAAGTCGAACTCGTCAAGTGATAAGTCAGGTACATCAAGTGACAAGTCAGGTACATCAAATGACAAGTCAGGAACGTCAAGTGATAAGTCAGGTCCGTCAATTGACAAGTCAGGAACGTCAAGTGATAAGTCAGGTCCGTCAATTGACAAGTCAGGAACGTCAAGTGATAAGTCAGGTCTGTCAATTGACAAGTCAGGAACGTCAAGTGATAAGTCAGGTCCGTCAATTGACAAGTCAGGAACGTCAAGTGATAAGTCAGGTCCGTCAAATGACAAGTCAGGACCATCAAGTAATAAGTCAGGTCTTTATGATAGTCAAACTCTTGAAAACGACAAGTCAATGCATCTGGCCGATGAATCAATCTATACTATTACCAAACTGGTACCCCTTAGGATGGGTGATTGTCAACTCAACTACGTCACGACGCGTCATACCATACGTCATATTTCGTCATAGAAGTTTTCTTCAGATTCTAACAAGTAAGCTGAGGATCACAACGGTAATTGACCGATCGCCCTGAGCACTGTAGCCACGCCCCCCTTAGTTACCGTTGCTACTACGACAACTTCGCACGTTTTGCATGGTTTGTCGTAGGTAAAACATGGCGTCCAACAGTGGCGATCGCTGAAAATGCTATTCATAATTTGAGAGTTCTTTATTGTTCCACTGCCACCAAGGCAAAGATGGTGTATTATATGCTTTCATACGGTCGGTACATCGATGGAAACAATTTATTTTAGTTCGGGTAGTGTCAGTTCATCAAATTTTATCGAAGTATGAGAAACCACATGGCAGATGCATGTTGAATAAGATTTTACATCATAGCCGTCCCCGTTCCTGTACAGCTGGGTACGTATTTATTTATTTCACTGATGTTTTCATTGATTTTCACATTTCATAGCAATACTTTTTGTTTTACAATAAATTCCACTAGGTGACCGTGATAAATCATTAGATGAGAAGTAAACTAATATGATTCACCGTTGCATCGCTACGATATAGAATATTATGAATAACAAGTTTGTTATTGACGAAAAAATTGTTTGATTTGTATCCTCAATGGTATTACATAGCAATGTCTATTCTTTCAATACAAATAAATGCAAAAAGTAGAAACAGCGCAATTTATAGCATTTTACGGTATGAGAGGTCACTTGTTTGACTTTCAGGATACGATGTATCAAAAAGTTGAAATAAGCGTCCTGGCCTGCACGGTATGTAATATGTTGACGTACGTGCAGTGTAGAGGCGTATAGTAGGCAAACTGAAGGGGAAAAAAACACCCTTGAATTCACAATTTTTTAAATGTCAGTCGTGCCGACCGTTATAACTGCAAAACTCAACGATTTTCTGAAATAACAGTCGCCATCAATTAACTATTCACTGCACACAACAACGTAAGTCAACTGCAACGTACCATATCATTTCTACTCTAAATTATATTTCTTTCACAAGCATTGCACAGTGAAAAAAAAGAAACACATATTAGACTTGAAAAAATAGACACTCGTTTAAGTTTACCTCAAACTGTAGTTATTTTGCAGATTATTTACTGTCTGATACTCTTAGAGTATCAATTTCTGATAATCATAATCATAACAATAACTTATGGTAATAAAAAAAAACCCGTTCTTTTCTTTCTGAAGTCCAGTGGATCAACAAATACTTCCTAATTTTATGTGAATTTTTTTTCTAGTTGTATATTTATTTCAAACTTGCCTAGTCAGTGTTAACTTTGTGGCACTGAACAAGTTGTATCTCTCCAAAAATGGATATTTCTTTGTCTGGCATTTACAAGCAATCATCCATTACTGCCCCCCCCCCCCACACTGACAAAAGTGAACCAATATAAACTTTGAAGCCAGTGAAGCCCAGATATTTTTTTAAATGGCAAATATAGAGACGCAAAAAATAAATTCCTAGACCATAGAATTTGTAAAGTTCGTTTGAATACAACTACACAATAGTAATTGACATTTTTTTTTACAATTTCTAATTTATTACACAAGGAAAAGAACTTGAAATTCACAATTCATGAAGTGATTTAATTATCCAACACCAAATACAAAATCTCCTTAAAATGACAATAAGTCCAATGTTTGTTTGTCTTTGATAATGTCTTGTAATATTTATAAACAGAAAAGAAAGTTCAAATGAATTGTTACTATTAATTGTCATGAAATAAGGTGTAGCAAAGTATGAAAGGAGTTTTCATGTAGCTTGTAGAATATTTTTGATCCATAAGCCATGTTATTCATCAGCTGCAAAATTCCTAACTTTAAATCAGAGACACTACAAGATCTCCTTTTTAATTCATAGTCAGAGGATTTCAAATGTTAAGACATTTTCATGTGGTTACTTTATCACTCTGCAAACCAACATCCACTAGAAACCACTCCTGAAATTACAAGAAAGGAGATGACATTATTATTCATGTTTCATGTATATTTTTGTTTTATTTTACAGGAAGAACTTCTGTATCTGATATTCAAGGCATCAATCGACTGCAACATTGTTTGTGGAGATGTTGTTTCTAAAAAATATGAGTTGACTGTTGTCAAGTTGCTATGACAGCAATGGGTAGCTATGTTGAGGTCACCATTAGGTGTTAGATGGATTATCAACACAAGTCATCAAAGGAATATGAATAAAGGAAATGTATATACATCAACTTAGAACACTAAGTCTTCTGAAAATATTGAAAACAATCGTTCTTTTTTTATTTTCAACATTTCATAGTGTCACAACAGTGAGATATACATTATTATGTCTATGATGCATGACACACGAGTATAAATTAATTACTTGTAATAAAATTTCCTGACAATCTGAATGAAGTACCATTTTTCATTTGTTTTGACATGATATTACTTTTAAACTGTTACTACAAAGGGTTATATAGTAACAAATGTAGTAATGTTGTTTCACTATATAAAAACATTCTTTTCACTTTAATTTCTGGTAAAGGTCACCTTACTTTTACATGACTAAATTATTACACTAAATGGGAAATAAGGTACCAGTTGTACAAATTAAAATAGGCCACTACTGTACAAGTATAAATACTTTTCCCATATACAAATCATCTTTGTTTTTTTGTTTATTTACTTACATTTGTTTATTCATATATTTTTGGGGTTGCTCTTGCAGAAGATATTTATCACATTTCTTGCTTTTATTATTTCAATAAAGAATTTACTGAAAATGAAATGGATCAGATGCACAAGTAGTGATGCAAAATATTTCAACAATATAACTTTGATTTTGAGCCATGTCAGTGGTATTTACAAATTCTGATATCTAATTGCAATCTTGTTGCTTGACATTTTTGTTTTGTATCTGGATTCACTAAAGCAAACAGGAAATACACCTAGAGATAAAAGACCTCTTATTCCATCTAAAAGAAATCTGATAACTTCTTTGTCAAAGTGGTAATAGTATAAAAACAGTCAAATTTTTTTTTTTAAATGGTAGTTACTAAAATGCATATATAGCCTATGTAGGCCCAACAATATTACATATACTTTCACCATTAAGATATATCACATTATGATAAAAATTCAGTTATTGATGTGATCCCTGAAACCAAAGAGTACATAATGGGGAGTAATGAATATAAAATATAAACAATAAATAAAAACATGCAGGTCACTCTGTGTGTCAATCCCGTCAAAAGGTCACAAATTGAAATGACGACTTTCTTTCAAAGGGCTATATACCGATATTACGGGAAGGCCAGTATAAAAAAATGAAGAAATAGTGTTCATTGATGTTACCAAACTATGTCCCTGCACATTTTCAGTAAAATTTCATTTGATTAATCGTGTTTGCCTGTCAAACCATGGATGGATGTAGTACGGCTCAAACACAGGCCGAACCATTCACTGCATGCACTCGTACTCAGAAATACAAGTTTGACTGTCGACAATGGATTTATGCGGGCCAAACTTGAGAGAGGAATATTTAGCATTAGATGTGAAAATATACATGAAGTCTTTAGTTGAGTATAAAATTTGGCACACAGAAAGCACGGGGTACACCGCCAATAACTGCGTATGGGTATGACACCATGACATTGCACGTCTGTACGCCAGCTACGGCAATATCGTATGCGGTATGGCCAACATTTAATTTGGCCGCCACCATGACCGACAAGATAAAGCACTAATCATAGGCAATTTTGGGCTGAAAAAATCTAATTTTATGAATAGATCGGTGAAATAGTTTGACTCACAGTAATATCAACATACATACCTCAGAAAATGCACGTAAATTGCCGTAATGGCGGTCCATCTTCAAGCTTCTTGATCGTGTAGGTCAACATTGTCGATATTTTTTCGGCTTCAGAAAATGTAAAAAATAATATTCAACCTCTCTATCCTTCGGGATAGTGATCATTGATATTATACCGATCCCATGACCAGTATTTCACGATAGTTTTAATGTTTGTAAACAAATATTATATACGAGAACCGATCGTAAGGTCAAGGCCCTTGTATTCAATACACGCTCAGAAACTACGACAGATTGCTTTGTTTGTCGTAGGCTGTGACACGTGCAAGTGCACATGGCGGAATTACGCTCTTTGATTGGTCAATGGAATCTGTCAATCAATCTCGGCGATCGGTCAATCGACCCGGAAGCAGTAAGAATGCATCACGACAGTGACGATATACGTCTTGTGTACCATCCCTACTGGAACGAGAGGAACTTAGGAAGGTGGGACTGGGCACACGAAAAATAACGTTTGATGGGGATGGTGGTTTCGAACATTTGCAGGAAACTCTATACCGTCATTATCCTAAACTAGCAGATGGTGGTGGATTTATAATATACAGGAACATGCATGCTGGTGGCAAACTACTAACCCCTCTACCCATGCCTAGCAGTGGCTATTCGGTACCTTATTTTAGGGACGAGTCTGTGTTAAAGCACGCTGTAGCTTATGTGAGACCCCTGCAAAAGAATATGCAGATAGATCACAGCGCTAGCAGCGCTCACTGTGAGGTAAGTGGAATTTGTGAAATGAATAATAGGTATTAACAAGGAAATAGATTTTAAAACAAATTTATACAAAGAAAGACTAATACATAAGGGGCACATAGCTAACATATACAGATTGATCTTATGATAGGTTGAAGCTTTGAAAATACTGGAATGATGATTTATTTTTCTTAGACACTCATTTCAGCACACATCAGATTTGGCAAAAGAGAAATTTTATTTGGTTTGTGTGTATCGATTATATTTTAACTGACCTTGGCCATATCCCGGTGTTTAAGGTATGGGAACCCCAGCAATAGAAAGGTGGAAAGCTGGTAAAACTGGCACAAAATGACATGAGAACTTGTGTACCTTTTACATACATACCACCTTAAAACAAGCGACCTATCGGTCAGAATAGCTCCGCTGTTTTTTTTTTTGTTTTTTTTTTTTTATTTTGGTGACATGTAGAAGTGGTTCTGTTCTTCAGCTCTTTACTATGCAGTTTTGTTTTAGCGATGCAATAAAGTGGTTAGTGGTTTCATATGATGTCTCACTATAAAACACATTTTACACAGAAGTTGGTAATGTATTGTACTTTTATACCATAGTCACCATTTTATAACAAAAATCTACTGTTATGAAAAATTGCACAAAATCTCAGGGAAAAAATGACTGGGAAATGCACACAAGAAAAAGAAGAAAAAAAGAGGATTTTGAGGTTGGCTATAAATAATTCCGGTGTCTTACAGCTTAAACCCTGGAAAATTTTAATGATGAATGAAATAACTAGGGATCTAAAATAATTTTGAGGCAATTTGAATTTCAATTTTCTAACAAATTTACCAAGTCAACAACATTCAACTTGTACTAGTTGTAGTAGATATATATATATATAGGGAAGAAATGTATTAATCGCCATCTTAGTTTCCGTACGGCGACAATCCCCAAGTACCCGAAAGAGAGTCATTCTCAGCCAACAGGGTTCGACACTGGAGTAAAACTCACTATCCCACAGGACTAGTAAAATTGATAACGTAGTAGTCCTGCAAAAAATTTGGTGGTCCTATCTTTAAGTGCTTTCGCTTGTTCACTTAGGCTCTTCATCTCTCTTAGTTTTTGCTCTACTTCTAATTCACTTTTCCAAACCCCATATTTATTTCAAACACTGTTGTAATTGAACTGTCTATTTCGTTGTAGTTGTTTGTGCATCATCAACTCCTTACTGTAATTTTATTCTCTTTTTTATGTTTTGGAGCTTCTTCTCTTTTTTTGTTGCTTTCTGTGAGTAGTTTGTCTTAATGGGGGGGGGGGAGTAATAAGATGTTATGTGGTCTTATTTCTAGCTTAAATACTACATAACATTTCTGGTACACATTGATCTATTGCATTTTTAAAAGACAAAAAATTACCTTCCCATAGAGCAAGTCTTTATAGTGTTGTCCTTAGTGCATATTAGAATGTATTTACAACATAAAAATAAATAAATTTGAAGGTTACCAGCAGTTACAGCAAAATTTTGTTACTAATTACATGTACAAGTCACTTCGTCTATTTTCGTGTCTATGTACTTCCGGGTTGACATAAACGTTAAACGTGATACAGTCGGCCCTATAATTACTAAGAAATGACAAAACCGTTCGCAAAATAAAGTTCAGGATTTTAATTTTTTAAACTGAATACCAAAACATGAACACGGAACACGGAACACGGAATCGTGTCAGTGCATGGATGTATTAGTGATGTATCACTAATACATCCATGGTCAGTGTTACTAAGTAAGTTAGCAGTTTCATTGTAGGCTGTAAGTTGTACCGGTAAAAAAAACGATCATCACATCAAGTAGGAAGTACAAAAACATAGAACACGTTGTTTTCTTGCTGAATAAACTCACTGAAATAACAACACGGTCAAATTGCGTCTTCGATTTTGACAGCCACCATTGTTATGATTGAGCTTCACTAGTTCCGTTGAACGTGGTCGGGCGAACGCCGCGCCGACATCCAATTTGTACAGCGTTTTTACAAAGGGAGCTCGTCAATAACCTACCGAATAATTAACTCAGAAACGAAGTTTAAATACTAACTGATCTAAGAATTACTGTTCAGAAAGACTACGCATCCGTACATAAATACGAATTCATGCGACAAAGATTTCAACTTTACTATTTACTTGTTACAGTGTAGAGGACTTATTATACACATATCATCGTACAACTAATTTTATTGGCTATAATATTAGCTACATTTGAAAGGTCTCACTTGATTGGCTCATCGTTCGCTATTCCCGTTTTCAAGAGACACCCCGCCAGAATAAAGTGCCACGTAGTACAGCAATGGTGCGAGATCGTCTGTTGGGCGACTTTCCCACCGGGTGTGCTTTTCGAAAACTACGCAACACATGCTTTTATGACACGGAATCATAGAAAATCTACCCCGTTTCCAAACTAATCGTAATTTTATCGCGAATAGACAACCGGAGTTGGTCAAAATAGCAAATTAAAAATCAAATGAATTTTACTATGACCGTGAATTCATCATATAGCCGGTGGTTTGAATTCTGAGCTCCCTGACATACCTATCGAAAAGTCACTATCCCGTCGGACTACCTACAATGGGCATTTCAGTAACCTTTACTGGTACATGATCCTTACAGAAAGTTACTAGACTAGCGGGATAGCGGACCAGCGTGTGTGTCGAACCCTTGCCATACGTTACAGCATAGACCCTCCTGGTTACAGTGGTAACACGGCGTTCATGTTCGATTACCTTTCATAAAGAAAACACAACGAAATGGTTGAAGTGATCTTTTTTTTAATTTCTTTTCATCACAACAACAAAATCTGCGCGATCAAAAGTGTTGTAAACTAAACCAGAAAGAATTATCGGGCTGGCTAAACTTCCCGATGAACTGGAGTAAGGTCCAAGTCCAAGTAAGCCCCGATAGTACGTGAGAAAATCGTCTCAAACTAGCGATACAACTTTCAAAATATAACTTAACATGTCTTCATTTGTTAGAGTTATACAATTCAAGACGGGGTTTCACTCGAAAACAACAATTCTGTGAATAATGACACTGAACGCAGCGATTTCTCGGACGATGTTACCACTGCACTGTAACGTATGGCTGACAACGACTTGCTTCTGGGTTAGTCCCTCGTGCATCCGGGTACTTGGGATTTACGTGCATTACCACATCGGCAATTTTGACGCTGTAATTTTGCCACCAATATTGATCGTACAAAAACAAAACTCCATAAATGAACCACAAAGTACTTTCCCTTTCAAAATGTGGTAATTTTAGAAAGAGTATTATCGTTTTTATTGACGACTGACTCTGTCAAAAACACTTCAGTTCAGGCATGGAAGACTTCTCACAATGATCATGAGCTATTAGCATTAGGTGCATATACTGGAATGAACCATTCTGTAGGAGGGGTGGTGTGTGAATTGGATTTGAAGTTTACAAACCTTTTTCGAACAAATATTTGTCATTTGGGCGCACAATGCGTAGAATTAAGACTATAGCACATATTACATTGCTTGTTTGACGTCAATAGTGTCTTTTGAAAAGTTGCACTTTACCTAAAGTCTCGCGGACTGATTTCCAATATGGCGTCGGTCATTATGCTCATTAACATATTCATTTTTTTTTCAAATTTCAAAAAAAAAAATCATAAAAAATAGAAGAGAAGACGTGCTGACTTGAAACTAACAAATCTAAGTAAGCCACCCCCTGTGCATCAACACACCAGATATCAAAGCAATCTGACTTAGAGTTTATGAGGAGTTGATGAAAATGTCATTTTTGGAAAAAAAATCATAAAAAATTGAAAATGGCACAGATCAACTTGGCATGAACAAATCTGAATAGCCTCCCCCCAGGGAACATGCACACCAAATATCGAAGAATTCCGACTGTCACTTACGGAGTAGATAATGAAAATATAAAAGTTTGACGGACACATATGATTCACTCTACTCTCTATACCTCAATACCCACCTATACCTAAAGCTACGCTTTCAGCTTTCGCTGACAGCGGAGCTAAAAATTTGATATCAGCATTTAACAAATACTAATATATACTAATATAAAAACTTTTATTGCCAGAAATGTATAGACTTACAAAATACTCTAAATTTATCCACAAATACACAAAATATCAAAATTTACACAAAATGGATATTGTAGAAATAGGTCCTAGGAACTAGTCAAGCTTGTGGCCCTAAGGAAGACCTGTATAGCTTGATAAATGTTTGTAACTACTGTTTTTTAATTAAACATTAAATAATCAAGTAAGATTTAATTATTTGTAAATTTTTTTCTGCTTTAGGAAGAGCGAGAAAGTAAGGCAGCCAAAGTATCCTGTGTGAATTGTGGAAAGGAAGTTACTATAGGCTGTTTGGAAAATCATCAAAAAGTTTGTAATGTAGATGTTGATAATCTGTCCATCAGTGAAGTGAGGACCAATCTGACGTTGAACCAAACACTGGAGTTATTGACATGGAGGTACTGTATGAATTTAAGCTGTTGGTTTCATGTTTTTTGTCACCTTTACTGCTATTTGGGTATCACAAATACACAAAATATCAAAATTTACACAAAATGGATATTGTAGAAATAGGTCCTAGGAACTAGTCAAGCTTGTGGCCCTAAGGAAGACCTGTATAGCTTGATAAATGTTTGTAACTACTGTTTTTTAATTAAACATTAAATAATCAAGTAAGATTTAATTATTTGTAAATTTTTTTCTGCTTTAGGAAGAGCGAGAAAGTAAGGCAGCCAAAGTATCCTGTGTGAATTGTGGAAAGGAAGTTACTATAGGCTGTTTGGAAAATCATCAAAAAGTTTGTAATGTAGATGTTGATAATCTGTCCATCAGTGAAGTGAGGACCAATCTGACGTTGAACCAAACACTGGAGTTATTGACATGGAGGTACTGTATGAATTTAAGCTGTTGGTTTCATGTTTTTTGTCACCTTTACTGCTATTTGGGTACTATACATTAAGTGTATTACTTTGAGGATTAATTTATTTCCTGTATGCCATCACTTTTAGTTGTACATTCAGTGACAGTTAGGCATAGCTATGTTTAGTTGTATTTTGCAATGTTTCTAAAATAGAACAGCTGTACCATACAGAGTACTAGACATAGTAGTACAGCTGTACCATACATATTATTATAAATAGTAGTACAGCTGTACCATACATAGTACTATACATAGTAGTACAGCTGTACCATACATAGTACTATACATAGTAGTACAGCTGTACCATACATAGTACTATACATAGTAGTACAGCTGTACCATACATAGTACTAAACATAGTAGTACAGCTGTACCATATGATACCATGGGATTTGTACCCCCCTTAAGACATAGTGGGATGACCCAACGTATATTTGATTGCGGCTCTATGTACTAACTTTTGTTTTATTCTGATTACGCAATTAAAGTAATCCCCAAGTTTTGATCGTATTTTTATGTGACATTGAACCTCAGGTAATGTGAATTTTTATACGAAAGGTCTTTTATTGTTACTTATTGTTTTTTTATGGCTCACAAGTTTAAATTGTTTCAGTCGAGGTAGTCGCGTGTGTATCTTGCCAAAGGTCCGGCGGATGTAACACGGTGATAAGGACCCAGGAATAAAAACTTCTAAAGATGGCCGATGGCCGTTGTCCGGTTGAATTGATGGGAGTTGAACTCTCCACAAAATCCAAACTATCTGCAGAATCGTGTAATGAAATTGCATTTAACAGGGACACGAAGGGAGCTGGATATCTACTGACATTATTTGAGCTGGTATTTGCGAAATCCCGACGTGTGAGGAAGTTTTTCCTGGACAATTTCGAATATCAGGTTTGCTGTACCTGAACGAAGCGTGCATGATAGCAGAAGTCGACTGCATTTCTGATACAATGATTGACGAGATCAACGATTAAAGACACTCGCACTGATTTCTGAACGCTGATGCTTCAGGTTTGGAAAGCTGATGTAAGTACGACTCGATTAATGCAAGTCGCATGGAAATCGGACTGAATTTGGTAAAGTTACGGCCATTCATAACTCTATACTGAACTTTTGAGTACTCTTGACGAGCGCGAGCGGATTTGCCAGGTTGAACTCATACATAGCGAATCACGACTGATCTGTGTTATCGTTTATTCCTATTTTATTTCTATGAAACACTAACTGAGACGATCGATGCTTTATAAATCAATACAGAATAATTGCGGACTCTGTGATAATTATTCTCATTGATATTCGGATTATTCGGAACTCAACCGTTGGATTTTTGCAAGCAAATCGACGTCGCGGATATCATTAATGTTGTTAGTCTGACCAACGCCCTCATCGGTAGAAGTCGACGTTGTTTGTCACTTTTGTTTATGACCTTTCGAATGACCCCAGGAGTGACTTTATGCAGGTGAAGCTATGCCAGTTTTCCTCGCGTTACTGTGTTAACTGTTACTAACATTGCTATAGAGGATTTACGAGGGATTACTGCACGGACACTACTGTATGAATGAACACCTTGGACCCATTGATCTGATTTGTGTAACAGGTTTTTGAATCGATACCTTTTATTTCTATGATATTAAGACATTGAATACTAGTACATAAGTGAGCACATTTGGTAACGAAATTGTAAGTTTTTGATAACGAAATTGTAACTTTTTGATAACAAGATTGCAAGTTGAAACTATTACTGTACCGGTACGTTTGAATGTTGGTAGGGTTATTGTTAATTAGATTTCATTCTTGCACTCTACTGCATGTGTCAGTGTCATTTGTCCAGTCGATACACTCGTCTTGGTATACCCCTACCCCCAACGCAACCGCATTTTACCACAAATTCACGACCCAACTCACACGAACGAAATTGTTGATTGCCCTTGTGGAGTTTGCTCCTATACAGCTAGCCCGTGAACCACATCGAAATAAAGCAAGGGTAACACATACATAGTACTATACATAATAGTACAGCTGTACCATACATAGTACTATACATAGTAGTACAGCTGTACCATACATAGTACTATACACAGTAGTACAGCTGTACCATACATAGTACTATACATAGTAGTTCAGCTGTACCATACATAGTACTAGACATAGTAGTACAGCTGTACCATACATAGTACTATACATATAGTAGTATAGCTGTACCATACATAGTACTATACATAATAGTACAGCTGTACCATACATAGTACTATACATAGTAGTACAGCTGTACCATACATAGTACTATACATAGTAGTACAGCTGTACCATACATAGTACTATAATAGTAGTACAGCTGTACCATACAGAGTACCATACATAATAGTACAGCTGTACCATACATAGTACCATACATAGTAGTACAGCTGTACCATATAGTACCATACATAATACTACAGCTGTACCATACATAGTACTATACATAGTAGTTCAGCTGTACCATACAGAGTACCATACATAATAGTACAGCTGTACCATACATAGTACTATACATAGTAGTATAGCTGTACCATACATAGTACCATACATAGTAGTACAGCTGTACCATACATAGTACCATACATAATAGTACAGCTGTACCATACAGAGTACCGTACATAATAGTACTGCTGTATAGCATGAGTTATAATACCAGTTTGAAACTTGTTTCATATTCACTCACCAAGCATTTGTCTTGAGTTGCCTCAAGGGCCTAAGTAGAAGTACATTTATGATAGATGAATAATAAATTCACTACTTCTTGCCTCAAAGCATGCAGTTGCGAAAAAAAGAGCCCAGTTTAATTGATTATTACAGTGGGTCTGTTAGTCCGTCCATAATGCATTTCTCAGACATGCAATATCCAGTTACTTTTAAGCCAGGCGCAAAGATGACTTGTCATATGGGACATGTGCAAGTCACTTCAGTTCACAACATACACAAGTGTCCAAGTGGCATGCCAGCCATGTTTGTTGTTAACAATGACTATTTATGGCATAACTCGAAAACTTGAATACATAGGGACTACATTATAGTGTCTATCCCTAAATTATTAGGTGTAAACTTTCGTTGGAGACCCTGACCTTTGACCTTGGCCAAATGGGTCAATTATCTAAATCCAGCCCTATCCCGCATGTCGCAGACACTTTTATAATACATATAAAATTTATTAAAATTTTTTCCTATTTATTACTAATGTCATTTAAAATCATGATAGAAGTAAAGCATGTGAGGGAGTGCATTTTTGATGAAGACTTGTGAGTCCAAACTTAATGTCATTTTTTGCTTTTGATACAGTAATTGGGTCATTGGCTCGTATATCAGGTACAAATGTATATTATTCACAAACACAAGTTCTCTTCGACAACTTTGATTGAAATACAGACATGCTTTGAACAAATAACCTTTACATCTCCAGTTTATTCAAATTTTGATCATTCTGTCAGATCCGGTTTAACTGAAGATGGATATGTCAAGTGATTAGTTCAAAACATGCCTGTTTCAGATTCTAAAGTGGAAGAAGAAAACTTGTGTTTGAATCGCCATGCTTCTATGATGAACATACATTTATGTCATTGTCATTACACATCATCACCCTTCAACTAGTAAGGACCAATGGCTATATGGGCTCATATGCTCCTTCCTGGAAGGTAATGGGTTCTGAAATAGCATAGGTTAAGTACAAATGTAGCCAGACTTAACATATATCATGGAGTATTGGTTAATTGTGGGTAACCGTAAGGACTAAGAGAGCTAGTTTACTCAGAAATTAGTTAACATATCATAAAAAAACTGTTGCATATAATGTATTTTATTCTCTTTTTTCCCAGATACCAAACCCTCTATCCATGATGTTTTTGCAGTGTATAACAGGCGACAGGAATATGCCCTGGAAAATTTTCATATGGTTCAGTAGCATACCAATATCTACATTGCCAGACCCTGGTGTTTGTACCAAGGAAGTGCACCTTCATGTCAGCCATGAGTCTTACCAAACTTTGAAAAACTCCTTTGATACAACTGTCACATTCCAATGTGTAGGTTTTGGGTGGTATTAACACATATTTTCTTGATCTACTTTTCAGCTGTGGAACTGATATGTTAAGATGATTTTCAGACAACATACACATGCAAAGAATGCTAGTAAGGTGCTGATTAAACATATGCCTCATTTTGTGGTAAAATTCTTTAAATATTCACAGGTACAACTTTAATCACAGTTGTACTAAGTTACCAGAATAGTGTATTCACTGGACTGATGTAAGATTAATCACAGTTGTACTAAGTTACCAGAAATAGTGTATTCACTGGACTGGTGTAAGTTTAATCACAGTTGTACTAAGTTACCAGAAATAGTGTATTCACTGGACTGGTGTAAGTTTAATCACAGTTGTACTAAGTTACCAGAAATAGTGTATTCACTGGACTGATGTAAGATTAATCACAGTTGTACTAAGTTACCAGAAATAGTGTATTCACTGGACTGATGTAAGATTAATCACAGTTATACTAAGTTACCAGAAATAGTGTATTAACTGGACTGATGTAAGATTAATCACAGTTGTACTAAGTTGCCAGAAATAGTGTATTCACTGGACTGGTGTAAGTGTAATCACAGTAGGTAGTAAGTTGCCAGAAATGTAATTTTGCATCATTTTTAGAAACATAGATTGCAAGAGGAATGCATTAGTTGTTTTCATAATTTCTAACATTATCTTTTTTTCTCTACAACACACAAAACTCAATCCAGTGTCTACCTATGATCAATGTAACCTTAGAAATTTAGTTGTGTTTTCTCCAATTCAATGTATTGCATAAATTTGAAGTATCTTTCCATTTTTGATGTCATCAATCCTCTCTAATGCTTCTCACTACACTGATTACAGAAACAACAAAGGGTTACTGCTTCGGTTCTACATTAAGAAGTCCAGAGAGTCGATTCATATGCTGCTTAAATTATATCATTGCACTTTTTTTAGAACAGGTGTGAAAATTTATGATTGAGATGACAACTTCTGATGATGAGTTACGTGTCAAAGACTTTAATCAGTTAGATAGTTGGGACAAAATTAGCCTTAACTTTGATGCATTTAATACGTTAATTTCAGTAAGTCCTTTCAAAAAGTATTTAGTTTTTTGAGAAGTTTTGAGAAATTTTGAGCTTACTTACAATAAAAATGTTCTCAGAAAAGTCTTGTGTCCTGTACTGTCATAATAATTTTAGGATACTGACTTACAGGGAATGAAAACATTACATGTACTCCAAAGCATGCACTATGAAAATCAAAACATACATACATCTGCAAGTTATACTTGGTCATCATGAAATGTTTATTCATTTTATTAAAATATACGTGTATACCATGATACATTTTTGTTAAAATAATGTTACATGTTCACAATAAATGACATGACAGCACTATCACAGTACAATTACTATCCGTGGTACTATATCACTGTCAAAGCCATCTATAGACCTGACGTCGGTTCAAACCCCCCAAAAGCATCAAATTCTATGAATATCTGGATCGATATAGGATCATATCACAATGAATGCGCGATAAACCTGCACATATCTTCTGCTGCATTGAATGTCGTAAGGTAAGCCCCCTAGGTGCCCTATGAGAGTAACGACACATAAGGATCTGAATCCACTTTTTTGGCTGAAATACTGAAAGCAATAATCATTGATAAGGTTGGACAGAATATAGGTCAATAAGAATTGCACACAACACTTTTCATGATTGTTCAAGAGTTATCAGTGGAAATACCACTTCGTTCCATTACTGTATCAGACAGCTGAATACAATAATATATTCATATTTCCCTGTCTTTTTGTTGTCCTTCAGTCAGTGTCTTGACACCAAACATAACTTGACCTTTTTGAATACTCCATTAGTTTGTAACCAATATTCAACCATTGGTACTTTATCATGACAGGAAAGAGTTAACTATGTTAACTACATATATATATATATATCAATCCCATTACTTGATGATTCTGCAAGTGGGTCGATCAACATGCACAATTCTCTATAAGTTCTGGTACATTTGTTGGAGTTGGGCCTTCCCAATCAACACCATATTCCAAATCCTGTCAAATGAAAATTGAAAATGAGATAATGGAAACCTGACTTTGCCAAACTTACTGTTGCAAAAGAATTTGGTCTAAATAGAAAAAAATTAAGTTAATAGTTTCAATAATACAACCCTGCCAATAGGTGTTGTTCTGTCCATATGTATGTATGACGGTATTGTATATGAATGTCAATACTACATACTTATCAAAAATAATAAAACAATTATAGTAAAACAACTCACTGGATATATGACACAGAAATGTTGCAAATAAAGAATTAATAAAGATTTCTGCACATCATGAAGTATTGAGGCAAAACAATTGAATTCCATCACACATACAATCTATATTTCAATACTTAATTAGCAAACTGAGACTAGCAGAAAAGTAGGTGTGAGTATCTAGGAACATTTTGAAGGAATAATATGTGAGATTGAAATACATGCAAGATTAAATGTTATGCCAACTAACATATGCAAGATTAAATAGGAACATTGTATATCATGTCCATGTTGCAGGGTATGTTTTGCTACTGCTCTTCCACATGGTTGTCAGAAGTATAAGTACTACACAGATATGCATTTCATCTCTATGCATAGACTGCAATACACATCTCTGAACCATAGATGCATGTATGTTGAGCATCAATCATGATTCATATGGCTGCAGGAAATACTCTTACCCATAATGCAGTAAAAAGTTCATGATGCTCAAACTGCCACTTTCCACATCCATGCTAAGATATACATGATTGTTGAAATACAAGTTGCTAAACGGGTAGAATTAAAGTATGTCTCAGTCTTGTGCACACCAAAGCAGTTATTGGGATATGTTATCCAAAGCTGCTACAACAACTATGGGCTAATACAGTTATGTCTACAACCCTGTATTAGGTATGTGTGTGGCTATACCACCAAAGGGCTAATACAGTTATGTCTACAACTCTGTACTAGGTATGTGTGTGGCTATACCACCATAGGTCAAAATCAGTTATGTCTACAACTCTGTACTAGGTATGTGTGTGGCTATACCACCATAGGTCTAAATCAGTTATGTCTACAACTCTGTACTAGGTATGTGTGTGGCTATACCACCACAGGGCTAATACAGTTATGTCTACAACTCTGTACTAGGTATGTGTGTGGCTATACCACCACAGGGCTAATACAGTTATGTCTACAACTCTGTACTAGGTATGTGTGTGGCTATATCAACATAGGACTAAATCAGTTATGTCTACAACTCTGTACTAGGTATGTGTGTGGCTATACCACCATAGGTCAAAATCAGTTATGTCTACAACTCTGTACTAGGTATGTGTGTGGCTATATCACCATAGGTCTAAATCAGTTATGTCTACAACTCTGTACTAGGTATGTGTGTGGCTATACCACCAAAGGGCTAATACAGTTACATGTATGTCTACAAATCTGTACTACCAGTAGATATGTGTGTATGGGTATACCAGTGCCACTATAGGGCTAATGCAGTTATGTCTACAACTCTATACTAGATATGTGTGTGGCTATACCACCACATGGCTAATACAGTTATGTCTACAAATCTGTACTAGGTATGTGTGTGGCTATACCACCACAGGGCTAATACAGTTATGTCTACAACCCTGTATTAGGTATGTTTTGTCAGTTTCCCTGAGTAGTCTTATTAACACACTAACAGGTTTGTATAGATATATTTATACTTACTTGTTCTGTGGATAGGATAGGAAGACCTCCCTTCCATTGTTCCAACTGTACCACTGGAATTTGTAAAGGCTAAAAGACCACTGGCCCATACAGTTTAAAAACATGACTTTTCTGGAGTAACCATCAATTCCTCCATGAATAATAAAACGCCACCTATAAGTATATAACACAATAATGGCATGATTGAAATACTCAAAATTATGTAAAGGAACACTAAAATGGGTCATAAATGCTAAGCAAGAATACATATTGCACAAAAACACCACTAGCATACATGATATAGATATAAATGCTAGGGCAAATAGATGTAAATACTAGGGCAATCAATTGGGCGGCTTTTGCATTCAAGTCACACACGCACACACACACACAGACAGACAGACAGACACCCAGACACCACACCATGATATAGCACTAGCAATTGTTCAGTTGTGCTAACAAGTGACTAAAATCAACATCACTACAAAATATTCTTCCCAATGTTTTTGACTTCTAAGTTTCTTTAAATTTAAGTCAACCACACATATAGGCAGACAGACAGATATTCATGGGCAAGACTATTTATCATGTCTGTAGCATGAATGCACCTGTTTTAATCATAGACAGTGTCTATGATTTAATTCATCTGTGCTAAAATTTCCAAGCAACCGCAAACCAAGGTTAAACTTTATGCATTGACACATTGACATTGAGATGTTAAGTAGCCCACAACAGATTTAAACGACATTAATAAAACAATAACTAACCTTTCATTTCTAGGCCTGGTCAAGGCATTTTCCCACACCATGAATCACATTTTTTGACCCAAAATTCACATCTCTGTTGTGATCATTTTCATTTGAACAATTTGCAATCTACACACCCTGACCACCAAATACTAGGCCAATCAGTCTGTCAGTTTTCAATTTTATGTTATTTACACACACACACACACATTTCACCATGCTTATAAGTTATAGCACAAGTGAACCTCTGTTCAGTAATGCTAATAATTAAATATTAAATAATAATAATACATACATACACTATATATGTATATATAGTGAACACATATTGCCTGGCCACGAGGGCTATAGCACCCGTTTATTACACCCAGGAGACTGTGAGTTACCAGAATCACATGCTATTTCCTGAGGCCGAAGGGCGAGGGAAATAGCATGTGATTCTGGTAACTCACAGTCATGAGGGGATAATGAACGGGTGCTATAGCCCGAATATAGGCCAGGCAATATGTGTTTTGTAATACACCTAATGCTGTGAACTTGCGATGGCAGACGACATCATCAGAAGCTGCCATTTTGACCTGCAGTGGTCATGTGACCATGTAATAGTTGATGGAACTATTTCCCTAGGGAAATAGTCATTCTATTTTCCTATCACGTGACTGATTCTAGTGAATCATGGCACAACAATATCACTAGGTATATTATAAATATAATTATACACTTTACATATATATATAGAGAGAGGGAGAGAGAGAGAGAGAGAGAGAGAGAGAGAGAGAGAGAGAGAGAGACACACACACACACACACAGACAGACATATGGCTGGACAGACACTGACGGATATATACTTACAGGCAAACAAACAGGGATTATAGTAAATGACAGCACAAGCAGAGAGACAGCACCCATATACAGACACATATTAAAAATGAACCCTTTGAAAAATTACTGGTTTGTAATGTACAGTACAATTGTCTATGATATACATTTTCGATTTTCTTGCGTTTGTATGTTTTTTCTCTCTATGTTTATAATAATAATTAATCATCATCCTCATCATCATCATCAAGACACAACAAAACCATAAAAACTATGTATCAAAAATAATTGCACAATAAACAATAAAGTAATATTTTAAAACTTACCGAATAAGTTTGTGATTTCCATCAATGTGTCATAGAGCTAAAGGTGAGTGCACGTGATATGGCCTTCTGCGTACTGAACGTACCTCAAGTGCCCATATCAGAACACTGTGTGTATCAACTCTGTGGCATCTCTAACCCTTCTTTGTTGTACACGAAGATTTCTCGAGCGAAGAAAACCAATCATTCGTCTACAGCCACAGCTCACAGTTAGGAAAATCTCTTTGTATTTCACGGACTTTCTCGTCTAATTCTTCATCAGTTAATAGTCCTGAGTAAGTCTCACCTATCATTATTCCAAAATGTCTCAGTCGGCGTTGTATGGTTGATCACTGACACTCGACATGGTCGCATTCCCACTAGGAATTTCAGCTGTTTCGCTGGTATGTTATACTAGGATGGTCTTCCAATTCGGCTTGAAATCAGTGTGGAATGATACAGTTTGTTGGCCATGGTATTATCATGATCCAACTGTTCAAATTCAAGTTCATGTAGAGCTTAAATTCTTGAATGAGTTGGACAACTTCGTTATTACACATACCTATGGCATTCAACTGACACAGTAGACATACACGACTTTGAACTCGGCCTACTACTTCAACATCGTTTTGAAGTCATTCCGCAAAATGCCTAAACTGGCAAAGATGTGCGAGCGCACACATGATTACTGGATGTAAGACGGGTAATGTTTTTTTTCCGGTTCATGACCTAGGTCATATAACTTGTCACGAGCATACCTAGCTTTGTAGACATTGGTATTACGATTTCCAAATGCGTTCTGTAAAGTAGTCGTCAGTTGACGTGTATTCACTTCCAAGCCAGCTGGGGTGCTTTGTGCAGACTTCAACGTACGCTTTGATTTAACTGCACGCTATGAATTGTCAACTGTCCACATTGAATTATCAATTGCCAAAAATGATACAACGTTCGTACAAATTGACTTATCACTTGACATCAACTTAATCACTTGACGTTCCTGACTTGTCATTTGACGGACCTGACTTATCACTTGATGTTCCTGACTTGTCAATTGACGGACCTGACTTATCACTTGACGTTCCTGACTTGTCAATTGACGGACCTGACTTATCACTTGACGTTCCTGACTTGTCAATTGACGGACCTGACTTATCACTTGACGTTCCTGACTTGTCAATTGACGGACCTGACTTATCACTTGACGTTCCTGACTTGTCAATTGACGGACCTGACTTATCACTTGATGTACCCGACTTGTCACTTGATGTACCTGACTTATCACTTGACGAGTTCGACTTTTGACGTGGATTACGCTCCATAGTATAAGGCTGAGATGTAAACAACCGCATTGCAGTCATCAGAGAGGTACGTGATACTACGTTAAGTATCAGTTAAGGGGGTGGGATAGAGTCCTTACAATTAACTCACGGACTTTTCACCTCTGACAGTATTTCAATCCCATGTATTTTTAAATATGTGAAGGATGGGAGAAGGGAAATCATTATTTTGTGAAAGTAAATTGAGAGAGAGACTTATTTAGGCTTTTCCCCACCCACTTATAATTACTAAAGGCTCACTTACAGACGATCGCACAGTGACACACAATTCAAGCTCAATAAACGAATTTCGTTGGTTTAGACCAACTCCCACCAAGGGCATGAGGCAACAATTCTGGTGTCAATCAACAATTGAATAACATGAATAAAGGCAATATCAAAAAGTTCCGTCAGGTTTATAATTATGTTTATAATTACTTCATTATCTTGAATTAATAATTAATATTTAATTAAAATACACAGAAAAATACATAGAGTAACTTGAAATGCGCTGAAATATAAATAGAATACGGCGGACTGGGACGTAACATGCGTAATGCACGTCTAGTCTAACGTGTGGAGTGTACCGATTGAGTAGCGCCCCAACGGTCATATAAATTATCTGTCTTGTCGCGCGCTCGCGATCGCCAGCTCGAATGAGATCGAATCTTTGCAACCGTCCATAAAAGTACTGGATTTTGAAAATTCAATATGCATGAGCTCGACATTTGCTCAATTTGCTCAATTTGCTCAATTGCTAAAAAAGGCAGGGTAGGACACTCAGGTGTTCCTTTTCGTCGTAACATGGATGTATTAGTGAGATATGGTCGTAAGCGTGAAACCACATCGCCCTCGTTCAAGGACGCTTTCTGTTTTGGGCAAACTTACAAGTGTTTCTTTAATCTATCAAACGATGTTGTTACGTTTTCTCTTTCATTCAAAGTGTATATTTTGAAGAGACACAGATATGACGACTACTGTTTAATGATTATTTTTACGTAATTTTATGAAAGTAATATAGACCGGAATCGACTGTGTGTTCGAGCCTATACCGCAACTCTACGGCACCAAAGTTTATATCCCTCGCAAAAGACGCACCGTTTCGGAGCTCCAGTTCATATAATATTCTGTTTCAGCAATCTGTTTTACTATCCCGCAAACGCCACAATGTACTGCAACATGTGAAATATATATCTCACCACAAGAGGGCAGCAAGTGGTATCAAGCTTCGAGCGAAAATTCATGGGTCACATGTTCGATTTGAAGCGTCCTGCTTGGATGCCGTGTCCTACCCCTCTGTATTACAAGTTTAAGCAAGGAATGCATTTGAGCTCGAGCACAGCAAGCATCGACGCATCGAGGCGTCAGCTGTCACGAGCGAACTAAGCGTCGATTTTGCATGCACCATGATCATGTACCATTAAATCATTACAGACAAAATCTATCCGTATACTTTCTTTTCCTTTATTCTTTTTTGGAATCTTCCATATTTATATAAAAATTTTCTGCGATTATTAAACATGTTTCATTTTTTTAAAGACCAGAAAGTGTACAAATACATACCCAAAATAACACATATGTGTAGACGTGTATAATGAGTTTATTAAAATAAACTACAAAAAGAAGTAAGTATGTAAATGTGACTCATAGCTAACTTGGGCCTTTATTATCTGGATCTCATTATCATTTTCGGGTTTCGCCATAATTGTTGCCTCATGCCCCTGCTCCCATCCGCCCTCCCGTTAAAGGAACGTTTACAAGTGTGACGTCATCGACACGTTTATGATGTCATCATGATGAAAATTGTAGCGTATCACTACAAAGAATCGATCCAATGGGAAAACATAGTAAACGCACCAAGTTAAAATATATATTAGCGGACACCCAGCACTGCACATCACATTTAGCGGTAAATTTTAATCAACTAATCACCCTCTCAATAATAAATACAAAACCTGTTATCGTGGAAGGTGTGAAACTTTTCTAAATTTGGTTAGGAGTGCAAAATTGAAGTTCTTCTATATTACACATTCTATTGATTCCCATTGCGCTAACGCCCCTGATCATGATAAGACCAACTGTAAGGAAATACAGACTAACAGACAGAAGACTTATAGAAGTAAAAACAATACTAACCTGTGGCGGAATGACGTAATCTGCTGGGTCCCATGATCTATCATAAGGACGTGTATCTTTAACCGTGACGTTTGCAGGATCAACAGCAGATAAGTTGGTGAATGCCACTCCTTTCAGTTTATGCCTTGTTTCGGCAACTACATCATCGAATTCTTTGTAGCTTATTGGCTGGAACCAAATAATGCTTGAAAATGACAAAGTTATAAAAGAAAGTTTACAATTATGATGAATAGGAAATAGAATGATATATCTTGAGAATGCCCATTTCAAATTCGATTCCAGATAATTTGGTATATGTATCATAGACAATATATCGCACGTGTCTGATATACCATCATTTGCATAATTAATGAATTATTTCTTCAGAGCTCTTCAATAAATATCGATTTTTGACGGGCAATATATTTATTTTATAAAGTTAAACCTACCTTTTCATTTGTAGATTTACAACACATTTTAGAAGTGAAACTTACACAAATATTGCTGCGATAACGCACGCGACTGCAATCTACTTGATCACGCTAAGACAGTAAATGAATCTCGACTTGAAAACTGTTTTGTTAACTTTAGAATATGACAAACACTCCTCTTTCAAATAGTGCAGTGTACTAGTTCTGCAGTCCATCTTCCGTAACCAGTTGTACTATGCGAAATGAAACGAAATTGACACATGGGTAACTATATCGCTAATAATACATATGAGTCCAAACTGAGCATGCCCAGATGGAATTATTTGTGGTGGTGGTGGTGGTGGTGGTGGTGGTGGTAATACCTAATCTGGGATGACTGGAGGAATATTACATGTGTTGTGTTGCGTTGTGTTGTGCTGAGCTGTGATGTGTTGTGTTACTTGTGTTGTGTTGCACTGTGTTGCACTGTGTTGTGAGGTAGAGTTACCATCGGTCACTATCGTAAGTTTGCTCTTTTGGCCATGTTATACACTACTTTGATTGAAGTGTCAGTAAACTGCAATCGGGGTTATGGAAGTTTATAAATAAATGTGTATTATAAAAATAACTTCTCTCAGCAAAAAAAAAACATTGATAGCAAATTTACTCAACGCAATTTATAATCCTTTGGTGAATACTGACCTCTTAGCTAAACTGTGCATTTAATTCAAATCGCTAAACCGTTTGAATGTAAGCTAATGTATAACATACTAATGTTCAATATATGAATGGTATCCTAATACAAGTATGTAGTGTTAACTTATCACTTACAACACTACAAAGTGAAACAAAACGTACCGTACCAGGTACAGAGGTTTAAATTCATCACCTAAGATCATTTCAAATCACAAGATTTTTAAAATTATGCTACACAGTTTATGGCGTTGTTTGGATGTATGGTGTACTTTCGTACATTGTAAAAGTGCCCACATAAACACCAGTCCATAATAAAATCTGCCGAAATAGCAAGACATCACAAATAATTCTGATGATGTGACCATGTCTATATATTTTCTATACCATGACATTTTCTGTCCCTCAATATACATACTTGAGTGATTAAATATGTTATTTTGTTGAGGATTATTGAGGCAACGTACATTTTCACTGTCGTTTCTATAACATTACAAACAACTCCACTCTATTCCTCATCTGATTTGTAAATTAATGCCCAAGTATACATGTATATAATGGACGATGACAAATATCAGAATCATAAAAGAAACGTGTGCTGTGAATAATGTAGATTACGTTTCTGCATAATATAACTAACAGTTATGTCTATGTACCATTCAAACTTACATGTGTCCTTTCAGGAGTAATTTATCAAACATTTTAGTTCAGAATCTTAAATACCCTATGTACATGTTATAGCATAAGATATTTGAGATTTACCTAAGTTAGAAATGACAATTTGTAATAAAACACGAAGTCAGTTGATAGCCTGACCTGGTGTTAACTTCGTGACATACGTGTGCTGTAGTTTGAAGTCATTGGTCTATTATCGTAACATTGTAGCGAGTATCGAGGCATCCCTGTACCCCTAGAAATTGTTACACTATTTGAATATTTGGCGTACGGTACGCGATAGTAGTAGTCTGAGCTCTTTTAAACGTAAATGCAAATTTCACTTTTTTACATAATGTGTAAATAATTCCCAATTGTCTATTTGTGTCAGCTGCTTTTGTCCATGTTTTTATTTGTCATGTATGTCATGTTTAATTGTATTTTACATATGTTCTGGCATTTTCCTGTGATATTTTAATGTAATATTTAATGTATATATTGTAAATATTTTAAAGATACTCGACATTGTGTGAGAAGAGCCTTTGGCTCAACAATTTATCGAGTTTAAATAAAGTCAAATAATAATAATAATAATACCGACCACTGATGACATAGTGCAGTTGAATTTCTCAGTTGTGGAAGTACGGTTTTGACATTTATATTGTCGATAATTGAAAGTTTTTTTTTACATGTTTACAATTACTTTCCTATGTTTGTTGGTACAGTAACATTCCTAAATCATCCAGTTGAATTGAGAAATCGCGATGTTCGGCAACATGTAAACAAAACAATTGCAACGCAAGTGATGAGTGTATTCAGTTATTCATAGCCCGTAATTTCGTTATGTATTAAAATTGACGTTTTTCTTTGGAAAAAATCCACTTTAGGTGACTTTTAAATATATTCAGATCAAATCTTACAATTTTGAGATACGTGCGTTACCGATTACCGTAACATGGTACTCGCAGAGAGCCCGCGTGTTGCCTTTTCTTCGCAAAGCAGGCATTGCCGTAATGTACGATAGCTGTGTTCATATGTGTGTTTCGATCGATCTCGACTCGATGGTGTACATCCTTGACCTTGTTGCGATCGGCTTTGTTTATCTTCAAGTTGTGGGTAAGGCCATGGAAGTATAAACCACGGTAACACCTATGTCTTTGTTTTGACATCATGCAAGTTCATTGCTTCATCATTGGCAATATATTAGGGCGGCCCTTTTTATTTTTCTGTTTCTCATCTCCCGACCGACCCTAATTTGCAGCTCCGACATCAGAAAAAAAAAAGTTTTTTTTTTATTTCCGACCGACCCCTGAGCACAGCAAAATTGTAAGGTTCCTCATGGCGTCTTAGACCAGTTCTGCCGAGGCCACGACCTTGCGACATTGGCCCCCTATAATTACAAATGACGCAATAATTTTCCCACCTTGCGTCATTTTACGGCAGGCATCAAAATTATCTAAGTCCGTCCACGGCCGGACCAGGCCAGGCTCTGACTCGACGTCAATCCCACAAGAGGGATACTGACTGCATAAGGGAAAGTTTTGTTGACATCATATAGGATACAGTGACAACGCGCAGTTCTATTGTTAACATAATAAATGCCACAAAAAGATCAACTTTGATAACCTTAATCTACAAATTGAAACATTAGAGGGAGTAGATGAGACGTCGAAATGGACGTCTCTCGTCACATGTTTTGTCTATCGTCACTGTCGTGACCTCTGACCTACTCTCTGACCTACTCACTGACGTGTGCGAAACACTGAACTTGCTACCGGAATGCGGAACATCTATTATATCTGCCACAGCTCAGAAGCCTGAGTAAACCAAATTTATGGTACAGGTTGTGATTTTCATTTGTTGATGGGTTAAATTAAATGAGTACATGAGTATTTTGATTCCGAAAAAGTTGTGTTAGGGGATCTTGTTGCATGATGTTGACAGTGACACATGTGAATGTTGGGCACTGAATCAATGCGTAATCACTGGCATGGCCACTATATAGACGGCCGATGCATGTGCGCCCGGTCACACATGAAGAACGAACTTGTTGTGCAAATCAGAAAAAAATAATGTGGTATTTACAGAGCATCCCAACTTTGACGTTGTTGATAGTTTCAGTTAAAGATTCAAGTTCTGAATTTCAAGGACACCTAATGTCAGCTTTCCGTATCAAGTTTACGGTATGTAACTATGCTCATTTGATATAGCAGGACCAAATCATGATACACAGCCAGTAACGGTTATAAAAAATAAATTATTTTAAAGTTTGTTTGACTATTATTTGTAAGTTTTTCGTTCACATTTGGTACTTTTTAAAGTCAGGGATTTTTTTTCTTCCAAATGTCATGAATTTGAAGAGGAAATGATAAACACAGCAGTGTACTAACAATTTTAAAAATGAAACAAGTGGTTACAAGTTTAGGATTTCTCAAAGTTTTTATTCAATCATATGTTCACTGTGACTTATTTTGAAGTTGTTCTTTGACCTTGTCTGAAAAAAGGGAATTATAAATTTGAGCACAGCTATTCATTGATATTCAGATTAAAAATTGTGACTAACTGGCTGTCCAATCTTTCTAAACAATATATAATATACTCTGTAGAAATGACTTAAAATTACATAATCTTAATTGCCTTCTTTTTATAAGGTGTAATGTGTAGTACACAATTTTCAAAAAATAGCTTACTGGGAACTGTTATCATGAATGGAATTTTTTAATGTAGTTATTAGGTAATGGTCTATACGTAATGGAATATCTCAGACCACAGTATCTCTATAGTGGTCTGGGATAATTTATATGAATATTTCATAGACAATAATAATTGACCCCACTCCCTGTCAAATGACACCACTTTTTGCAACAAGGGGCCTTTGTCTCCACTTGTTGGAAACCTTGGCAGAACACTGCCGTCTACCCCCCCCCCCCCCACCCCCACCCCTTTGTTACATCAGAGCAGCATGTGTCTTTCATCATGGCTGAAGCCGTTGAGGTTTGATGAGGGACAGGGCTCGAAATTAATACAGTCGCGCGGTACATTTTGCTGCAATGTAATAATAGCTCAGAATATTTCCATCGTTTTCAAAATTATGCTTAAAATTGGTAAAAGTCATACAGCATTCCTAATTTCGAGACCAGTTTTTAGCTTTAAATCAGTTATACAATGTATCATCGGGGAAATGATCGACTTCATGACCCATGACATGCATGATTCCGATGTTTACATTATTACTTGTAATTACTTTTAAACAGTAAATCCCAAAGGAGTTCTGAGTTCTAGAAATGTTTACATGTTATCTGGTGGATTATTTTGACAAGTTCACACTGAAGAAAAATGTTTCATAGAAGTAATGATTTATATAAATAAAAATTCATCTCGCACACTGATGACAATCACGTAAGTGTTTCAAAAAGTTACACACTGAAGTTCAAATTGGATAACTTGAAAAAATTGTTAACGATGGCAATACCACTTTGATTAATAGGACGAATGTATTAGTACTCCTGATAATATCATACAATAGTTCATGGCTACAGATATGCACCCATCAGGATGATAAGTATTCAATCATCTTCTTACAAAGTTGTTCTACGGACTTGTCAACCTTGCTAAAATGAAGGAAAGAGACTTGTAACAAGGAATTCAATAAAGAGAGGAGAAAAGGAGTTGTAGAGAGCCTGACAGGACAGAAAGGAGAGAGAATAGAACTGAAAAAATACAGATTTTTTTTCTTGCCCCCTTTTTTTATTTCGCCCGCCCGCCCCGCCTGACTATTCCATTGGAGATGAGAAACAAAAAAACAAAAAACTCACCCTTACAATATGGTCACCGACTTACCGTGCGTGATTATATATGAGCATTTACTTACAAGGTAGTGTTTTTACCTGTCTTGTTTCCAGAGTTTAATTACGTCTTGCCGACGCCTAACATGTTGTGGTAGTCGCTGTAAATTAGTTTTGAAAATGTTGCTTTCAGTCTAGTCATTGCTTTTAGTTATTTTGTAATCCAGCTTATTTGTTTATGGTCAAGTTTTCCCGAATAATAGTTGTAACATTTGTTTATGGAAAACCGGCGGAACGGAGTGCCGGGACAGTGTCTTTATTATATGCGTGTAAAAGTCCATTGTTAATTTATTACAGGTTCCGGGCCGTGCGTGAAGCAAGTAACTTTGCACTCTAGACTAGAGCCCGGGTTCAGAAAATGTATCGGCTGATATAAATTTACCGGTTTAACTTCACACAGACACTTAGGCCATTCTCATTTTCGCGCCTTTTTGCAAGTTTCCAGTCACGTAAAACACTTTGTAAATACTTGTTAGTATGTGTCAAAAGTATTAATTGTTGCATTTTTGGTGTGGAACAGTACATTCCATACATGAGGTTTATTTTCAGTGTTTCTTTTCTTTGTCATACAATAAACAGCTAAAGACTAGTTAGTAGTTTATTTCTTTCTTTTTTTATAAAATGCTATTTTCAGTCAATCTTGAAGTGTTAATTTTACACAAATGTTTATGACCCCCCCAAAAAAAAAAAAAAAAAATAATAATAATAATAATAAATAAAAACAAATCACATTTGGTGTAAAAATATTCAAGAATAAATCTAGGTTTTCTTGCACCTAGAAAGTCTGAAGTACTAGTGTGTGTCAATTAAGCAACATAATCATAATTTAATCATAAATTGACAGTTTGATTTGCTGTATTTTATATCATTGAAATAGCTTGCTCCAAAATAACCAACTTCCGAGACAATGCCTTGCTGCATCATCCATTAAATTCCCATTTCAGCATTCTTGAGGAAACCAAATTTGTCCTGTACTCTTCTAATGGAAAGTGTGTTTGCTAAGGGTTTGAAACCCTGGTAACAAGAAGTAGCAAATCTGGTAAAACTGGCAGTTTCCCCAGATACTATTTACAAGGATTGTGGTGGGATGGGGAACCCTGGTAAAATGAAAGGGGAACTCAGGTAGATTTTGCCTACTTACCAGCCTTAACAAAAAACACTGAAACAACACTCCCACAGCTCTGTCTCCTTCCTTTTACCTGTGCCAGAGCCTCTATATGTAGGTTATGAAGTAAGTAAATGTTACCATTTTTCTCACACATTTACCATATATCTTCATAAAATACAAGGGCAAGGTTCAATTGGTAAATCATAAATGACTGAGCATGTACAATTGCAGGTCATTCATTGAAATAAATTGAAAATGATTATTTTTTCTTGTTCTGTGCCTGAAAAAATGGGGTGGGTGCTATTTCAATGTGTCCAAGCTCTGTCTGTGTAAAGCCATATATCAAACATGCAATGGCCAATTTTATTTAAAACCTTGATTATTTCACACCCAACATTTGACACTTTTTATTTACATACCAAAACCAGTCAAATGTCTCTTGTTGAGAAAAATGTGTTGATCACTTTTGCCATTATTTGTAATTTGTGATGTAATTTTATTTGAATTGTCGATGATATTCTTCATATAAAAATATCTAATTTAGTGTCATCACTGGCTGCATCAGAACACTACACTGTGAAATCTTTGTAAATTAACAGCTCAGACTAGCAAAAAAAGGTTATGTCAGTATTGATTGTGTGTGTATTGATTGTATTTTTTTTTCACTTTATTTCAATCATAGCATTTTGAGTGGTGCCTGACCATTTCTTGTTTATTGTCAATTATGTTTTTTTTGTTTCTCTTGCAGCCTGCATGTAGCAGATGCATGGAGTATTGCACGCTTGTTTTTTTAGAACCTACATGTGTTTCTCTATTCATTTCCTATACCAAGCTGAACATTAGTAGGACAGGTTGAAGGGGTGGTGAAAAGAATTGTAGATTATGAAAACTTATCACTTGTCCAGTGAGTCCACATAGTTGATAGTTTCTGTGGTCTAAATATGAACCTTTGCAATCGATTTATATTTTCATTTGCTTATTGTCATTGTCAACAAATATTACTCACCAAGTTTATGCAGGTACAAAACAGTTCTGGCCATAATATACTGGACAATATTAATTGTCATGACCTAATTAAAATTATTATACATATATAAAAATAATATAGCATAACATGATTTTTTTGGCTCATGATCAGTTATTATAAGTAGAATCACATAATATTGTGACATGCCAATATGAAGAATTTTTGTTCTAACCTTTATATAAATATCAATATTAATTTTTTTTATTTCAACATTTATATAAAATATTGCGAAATATTTCATCTTGTGCATGTCCCATGTCAATATATTTCTTTTACTTCTACTTGTACATCTACTATATTTCCTCCAGTAGCACTAGTATTTGTTTATTTTTTTCACAGAACTATTTTAAAATAAAATCATGGAAAAATTTGCTGTTGATTCGATGATCTAACCTAAAAAATCATGCAATTTATTATTGACCAGTGATGAATGATATATAATTTCTTGATAGACTAAAGCAAGTTGTATCAAGGACAGCTGGTCCAAATTGTTTCTAGAAAGACATCTCTCTAACTGCTACATTGTTTATAGTTTTCAAGACTTGTTGGCACCATACCATACAATGTAACCAAAATCCCATCAGACACGTGGATAAACACATACTTTGGTCTTTGTAACATTAGTAATCTTTCTACTAAGTTTCATGTAAATTCATTGATAATTCTTTGAGATATAACTGCAAAGTAAACAAGCCAAGGTGAAATGATAATCTGTCTAGTCAGCATATACTTTTACTGTATTGTTCCATAAACAAGGCTTTTTCCCCTTGCCTTTCATATTGCCGTACTCAGATTAGATAGTGTTATTGTGAGTGTAATAAAGATTGATTGTTTCAATAGATTTCAACCGAGTGGTGTTGCTGAAGAAGTTGTTTAGAGCTCAGCACCTCCTTGTACATCCATCAAGATCGCTGTCCAAGCTATGTCTCCTCTAGTCTCGCTTCACTTCTCGGGTCATTTTCGCCTGTTTTTCAAGTTTTTGATTCACATGAAGGTTTGAGTACTCCCAATACGAAATATAATGAAAAATAATAATTTAGGTTACCCTGTGAATTCTTTGTGATGCTGGGTAAAAAGTGTCCCCCCCCCCCTTTGGAAACGCACGTCCCAGACTTTTTGAGAGCGATTTCATACCCTGTCTTCATATGAGTATGAGTGCGCTTCCTCGTCCTTCCTAGCAACGCGCGTTGTCGAGTTTGCAGACATGAGAGTTGCCAGTAACGCATGTGACTGGTAAACAACGCCTATGTCTGGTTCATATTCGTTTTACGCCTGCGCATTTTGCACACGTTACAATTTGTTATTCACATGTGTCACTTGTACAGAATTGTCTGTGTTCCAGTCTAGATGTATACATTACGAGAGCGTAGTGCTAGTGCGAACTTTCACGGTAAGTTGACCCCTGTTCTTTCATCGACAAAAATGTACATGTGTCACTAATAGAAAAACTATGCGTGGGTCTGGATCACAACAACTTGTGTGCTTATAATTATACACTATTCCATGATGGTAATATTCTACTCTATTTCGATCGTAATACAAAATAATGAATATTGGCAGCTGAATATTCCGGAGCAATCGCCGGCAACTATAACTTTGAATATTGTATATACTACCTAAACAACGTCATTATTTTGTATGATCATCATAGCATCCTTGAATTGAATCTTAGCTCACGTCACAAGGGACTGATTCTCCATTGTCAGAAACATTTCCCTTATCAAGCAGGACATGCAGTTTAGAAAGTAGTGTGTGTGTGTCACTAGTATAGACCCATCCCTATGCATTGTATCACTCTGAGTTGTAACACATAAACACAGATAAAGAAAAGATTACGAGGTGTTACATTCAATTAAATGCCTTTATTATCCGTATATGATTATGAATGCAGAAATTTGTCATAATGCTCAAAATACACTGTATTGTACAGAGCAATTAACACAAGTATAATTAACATTCTGTGGGTTTAAAATGGGCCATAACTCAAATGAGTTTTGAATAAACACAGCTGTTGGAACGAACTTGTTTTGAAGAGAACCATGCAAGATTGTGTATACATAGACAGTTTTCTGAGCTTTCCTAGTGACTAGCATCATAGCATGGCATTGATACTAGTTCTACAGGAATCTTAGGAGTACACCATCTCCCCAACTCAATATAAATATTATAATTCTAAATTCTAAATTTAGTCACTAGTTTTGTACAAACCGGATTTTTAATTTGCAGAAGATATTTCTCAAAACCAAAAGCTGTTTTAAATAATCTAAATGTTCTCATTTTGTTTTTATCAGTACAGTTGTACTTTTTTTCTTTTAATGTTATGTAAATCCCTGTACCATGATTTACAAAATTCTAGAGTAGACATAACATTATGATGAACCGTCCTAGTAGAATTAAACCTGCAAAGATTTGACCACACACTGTTCTCATTATATTTAACAAGTAAGTTTCTTATAATAAAATATAAATGCCCCATTTTGAGTAAAGCATAGGACAAATGTAGACTGCTCACAATATAAACAATCTCCATCAACAATTAATCTATACCAATACTTTAACAGAAGTTTAATGACAGTGAAATTAGTGGGACCACATTTTGATACCTTATAAGAAACCCAAAGTACAAATCTATAAAAAGAAAAAAAAAACATCAACAAGAAAATTTCTCAATTTCATAACCCCAAACTTCACAGCTGTAAGTCATAATAGCAACAATTAAACAATCAAAGAGATCTAAAGCCACATCAATAGAAATA